>NC_056746.1:998214246-998514246 GCF_019279795.1 Protopterus annectens | reverse complement strand
GGTAGAATGCACATACGATGTTCAAGTGCTTGTTTTGGTTAATCTGTAGCTTGGTTATGAGGAGTTCTGCGCTATTGAATTGGGGAGGTTGAATGGTGTCTCTATTAACAGTTAGTGTATTTTTGTAAAGGACTGCTATCCCACCTCCTTTCCTTGTAGCACAGTCTAACCAGTGAATATTGTATCCTGGAGGTAGTATCTCAATTGTCAGTAGTACTGGGTTTTAGCCAGGTTTCCATAAGACACATAATGTCTGGGGGGTGGGATGCTAGAAGGGCGTGTAGGTTGGGAATCTTATTGTTAATACTTCTAATATTTAGTTGAAATGCTAGGAGGGACCTAGTGGGAGTATTCATGGGTAGCTTGACTGTGGGGGTTGTGGTAGGGGAGTGGAGGTTATTGGGTGTGCGTGGGCCAGGGTTGGGATGAATGTCTCCATGTGCTATAAGGTTATAGTGACAGGATATTCTGAGCTTTAGGAATTTGTTTATAAATTTTATATAGTCTTTGTCTTTAGGATTATGTTTTGTGGCTGTACACGGGTGGTATTTTATAGAGGGGGCTATATTCGGTGTGCTGGGGATGGTACAGTGTTTGGTGTTACATGACAACCCCTTGCACTAAGAGGTTGAGACTATTGCTGCTAAGGTATGACTCCACTCCATGTTATAGATATATGTTAAACATATATATATATATATATATATATATATATATATATATATATATATATATATATATATATATGGGTCTACTTCACATAACTGAACGCTCAAATATTCGAAATTCATATGGTCAAGACCATATGATCGAACATTTGAATGTTCAAAAATGTGAACTAGACCTGTAAAAATAAAACAACACACATTAAACTGTGTATAGCCCCCCTGCACCCCCCACCCCCCCACTTAAATATACCAACTCCGAGATCGCACTACAGCGAGAACATGGGAAATCTCCCTGTCCGTGCTGTATGTGATTTTCCATTCAGAATGTCGGTATTTCAAAACTTCGAACATATGGTCTGCGATCATGTGGGTTTCAAAGTTTTGAATTTCAGCATTCTGAAGGGGATCCATATATATACATATATCCATATATATATATATATATATATATATATATATATATATCCTTAAAACTAGTAAAAACCTTTTTAACTTAAGCATCTAAAAGCTAAACCTTACACTTTTATCTAGCTTCTCTTTCAGCCTGCATTCTTTCTCATGTTACTTTCAATCTTTTCTTTACTTGCAGTTTCTTGACTATACCTTCTCCCATAAACCCGGCTGCAAACTGCACTAAACTCAAACTAGAAACTTTTAGGTGACACTCTCTTCTGCACAAAAGCAGAGAAATATTACAAAGTAAGAAACAGCCTATATGCACAAAACAGCTAAAAAAAAGCCAAAAACCTATGCTACTCAAAAAAGCACAACCCATACAAACCTGCCAGTCCACTTGTGTGGCTGGACTGTCTGGCTGGTGAATCTGGGCATGCTGTCACAATGCACAGACAACCTCATGTACACAGACAACCCTACTACAAACAGTGAGAGATGCACTTATAGCCAGATGCACTTATGGCCTCCACAAAGCCAAGTCTCCCACCCAAGATGCTGGGAGTCAACAGGCATACTGGTTAACACCCACAACACCTCATACACACATCAGCCCTTCTAAACCACCACCCACCAACACCCACATATGCTACAACACAGGGCATGTAGCAGAGGCCCTTAACCTGCCCAAGCAACAACAACAAAGAAGGCTGAAGCTGAACAAAACAAACACCAATCACAACCAATGTGTCACATAGTTCACACAACCTGTGTGTGCCACCAGCAACAGCCCCTAAGGCAAGACAATAGAAAGTGCCTGTGCTGCTGCCAGGATCCATACAGGATACAGCAGTCCTCTGCACTCCACAGCAAGTACAAATATGACTGTGATGACTCTGTCATTGTACATGTGATGACGATGACTACCTCCCTGGACTGGACTACAAGAGACATGGAATGGCTCTCTCTCATGTGGCCCAGGCAGAGTATGACCCCTAGCCCTGAGTAGCATCCATACCCCTACACACTTCTAAACATACTGGATACATATTAACCTAACTACAAAAGATTTAATTAAACACCTCAACCAATAACTGCCAAAACTACCTAAAATAACAACACACCCTTGCTAGGGGCGAACTTTGGAATTAAATTCATAAAAATAGTATCACCTAATCAACTAGTCCCACCCCCTGTTCCAGGAAATCCAAGGTCCCTCAACCCCCACATAACCCAATACTCCAAACCAATATCATCACCCCTCGCTAGTCAGGCTCCACCCATAACAATCACATTAACCAATCACCCTTAACCCCCACCCCCATCCCACCCCCACTAAACAAAAACTTTCTAAAGCCAACTTCATGCTACTTCCACTTACTCAAGTCCAGTATGAAACTTTCCTTGACACGTCAAACTGCGAGACTGACACTGGAACTTCTACAGACACTCACGACTACTGCCACACACACACTCATGCATCCATGTTGTGCCATGCCAAACCACCAAAATTATCAAAAAAAGATCCAAAAATTCTCCAAAAAATGGCCATAAAAAAAAACAACAACAAAAAACAAAGAAACTTTAAGAAAAGAAGAAAGAACAGGATGCAAAAACAAAGAAACACTCCTGCCTAAGAAACTGAAATGCCTCTCAAAAAACTCAAAAAGAAGTTCAACGAAATGAAAAAAAATTCCAAGACAAAACCTAAAAAACCCAAAAATTATCTCAAACAAAATCATGGCAATGCTCAGATCTGCTCTGAGCTAAAACAGAATAAAATTAAAATGCCTGAAAATAAGGAGATTGCCAATAGAACACTTATCCCTGTCGATCTAGTACCAACTTTCACCCACTCACCCCCCTACCCAATTCACCTCCATAACGGAAGATTGCCACCCATCCAGTAATAACGGCCACACAGGTACAAAAAAACCACAGAAAAAAAGCCACACATGCCATCCATGACCAGATGACATCCTGGGCTGTGTACATGAACTACAATATGAACTGGCACCTCACCTCAATATGAACTGGCACCTCACCTAAGTGCTCTGTTTAATCATAGCGTCCACTCGAGAGGCAGAGGCTATATGAATCCAAGTCCATAGGGATCCATCCCATCCCTTGATCCCTCCGTCCCATCAGTCTCCCATCAGTCTGACCAGCCTTATCTGCAAGGCCATGGATATCTATCATGGAACTTATAAACAAGGACATTATAAACAAAGACATTGGCACCCTACCCAGTTTGGGTGGGTAAGGCGATCTTGTCTCCTGAACCTGATTGACTTCTGAACCTGATTGACTCTTTTGAATCAGTCGGGTAGGCCACGACAACACTAAGTGTGCCTAGACCAGCCCCTTGCATTTGACACCATCCCCACTCTGGAATCATATCAATAAACTATGGGTACTATTAATTAATCCCTTACGTGTGTAATGGTTGCCAAACTATTAATTGCTTACTGATAGAACACACAGTAAAAACGACAAATCCAGCAATCCAGACCAGACAAGTGACAAGTGGAGTAGGGGGGTTCAGTGGGGGCTTCTTGTTTGGCATCTATCTCTCTCTCTGAAGTACAGGTCAACTAAGGGACTCTGGATAACAAAGTTTGCAGATGACTGCAAACTGGGAGCCATTATTGAACCTTAACACAGCAGCTTGGCCAGAGCCAAGGGCCAGGCTCAAGCTCAATGCCAAAAAATGTTTATCCCCTTTGGAAAAAAATCCCATCCATGAACCATATAGGTGGCAGTACACTAAACACAGAAGAAGTGTGATAAGAGACTTAGGGGACACAGGTGGACAGTGGTCTCACCTTCCGATAACCCACATCGCCACAACAGTCAGGAAATCCTTCAGAAAAAAGGAGGTCATTGTCCCACTGTCTCATCCCTCATTAGACCCATTATAGAATACAATGCCCCATTTGTGTAACACCTTCCTAAGACATCTGCAACAACTGGAAAGGCAACAGAAAAAAAGGCTCATAAAATCTAAAGCAGATGCCCTATGCTGACCTGAATTAAAATGCCAACATATCACCTCTCCATGATCGCTATGCCTACTCAGAAGCGATCTCTAACATACAAGGCCATGTCAAACGTAGAGCTGTTGGCTGTGCTACATGCTAAACAAAAATCAATCCTCAGAGCTACGCACGCCCCAGGGAAAAAACTCCTTGTCATCACAATAAACAAAACATGTTGGAGGATAGGGTTCCCTGACCCAGAGAGACCCAGAGGAATAGAATAGATTGTCATACATGTCCAACAGAGTGCCTCTTTTGACCTCTTCAAGAGGAACCTTTTGGGATTGGATGGATTCACCACCCCAGGGATCAGGGTCCAGCCTCTGCTAGACAGGGTCCAGGAAAGTAAATAATGTGAGAAAGAAATATTCAGGGAATTGTTATGGCTAGGTGGGGATAGCCCTAGGGCTGATAGTGATAGCCTAACCCATGAACCTATATATATATATATATATATATATATATATATATATATATATATATATACATATATATATATATATATATATATATATATATATATATATATATAGATATGTACACATATACATATCTATATACATGTATGTGTATATATATATATGTATATATATATATATATATACACACACACACACACACACACACATATATATATATATATATATATATATATATATATATATACATATACACATATAGATATGTCTACACATATACAGATATATATATATATATATATATATATATATATATATACATGTGCACATATAGTTATAGATATCTAAATATATATAGACATATATATATATATATATATATATATATATATATATATACACACATATATGATATGCATACACACACACACACACACACATATATATATATATATATATATATATATATATATATATATATATATATATATATATATATACAGAGAGATCTATGTATGGCCATATATATGAAATGCAACATACAGATGTATATAATACATATATATGTGTATGTACATGTACACATATATCTACATATTTATATATATATATATATATATATATATATATATATATATATATATATATATATATATATATATATATATATATATATATATATATTTCCATATCCTTGTTATGTGTAAACATTACTGTTGTGTATACCTTCCCAGATGTATCACATCATATTTATCTGATATATGTATATTTAAATATAACAACATAGATGATTCAACAGTAATATCGCTAAGAAGTACTACACAATTGTAGAAGTCACAGCAATTGTTCAATATTTTTCAGTATGTGTACCGACAGATATATTGGAAAAGAACAGCCACTGCTGTCATAGTTGTCATGGCTTAGTGGTTAACTGCTGTGACTATAGTGTACTAGGTCCAGGGTTCAAGACCTGCAACGGCTGTTCATTTTGTTGCTGGGCAAAACAAGGGCCGTTGAATACAGAGTGATTAAGGCACTTTTAAGCAATTATAAGCAAGCTTGCGCTGGTTTGCAAGATGGTAAGCAATGCTAACTTCCAGATAATATTTTTACAGTCAGTTAACCTCTATATTGCTTATCCTGTGTAGGCATTGCTTACCCCCACGCAAACAGGCTTAAACCCGCTTACTGCTGCTTAAAAGTGCTTTCACCCTCTAATTTCTTTAAAAGAAAAGAAAAAGGATTGATAGGAAAGTGTTGAAAAAGGGGCACAAAGAGGGGAAAGACAGTAGGGAAAATAGCTAGGTATGTGCAGGACAGGTGTAGGGAAGGTCCATAGCTGCTCATTTCTTCTACAGCAACAGCTGTGCATATACACTGATTTAAAGGTTTATTTGGACACTCATATCCCTAAGAGAGGGGTGTGGACAACAATAACATGTTGTGAAGCCAATTAGACCAGATTACATGTCCAGTGGACACGTGCAAAATGGACAGCTATGTATGGGGCAAGATTTTTTTGGGGGGGGGGCAGATTGCCTTTTTTTTTTAAGGTGAGAGTGGGATGTTGGGGAGGGATAGTAGGTATATTTGGAGAAGTAGGTTGGGTAGGATGACAGACAAGACAGACAAGACAGCATACAGGGGCAGTATATTACACATGTGGGGGTAAATACCTTGGATAGGGAGGGGTGTTTGGAAGTAGGAAGCCCATGAGCCCCCTAATGGAAACAGTGGGACTGAGGTCCCCACCCATGGGAAGTCACCACTGCACCTTCCCAGCCCCGAAGGTGGCTGTGCTGGGGGCTGGGTAGGAGGGACAGGGTGACCCTTTAGATGCGCCACGCGACCCTCAAGCTGGTATAGCAGATCTCCAAACTCCCTGTGGAGCTCGCTATGCACCAGACCCTGGACCTGACAATGGGAGACAGTATTCTGTCTGCACCCACTCCAGGGGGGCAAGCCCTATCCCCTGAGGTGGTTCTACCCAAAGGTGGTGCAGGACCAGCAGACGAGTAGGTCCTGGGGTGGGCCCCAGACGTGCTGGTGCCCAGTGCCATGGCCAGATGAGGTGGGAGAGGTGGGTCTGCTGGGACCGGCTTTCCCAAATGTGCTATGGTGTTTCAGTTTTATAACATATGTGGGTTAGTAATAGTTAACACATTCCAGGTTTAGGTATAACAGAATGCATAGATATTCCCATTAACTCAAAACACCAGATATGGAACAGTTGCATAGCAAACAGAACACATACATATATGGAACCACAGTGGTCATTACAACAGCATGCAAGTACATTGATGGCAGCATGCCACCAATGTGGGAGTATTTCAACATGGCACATGCATAGAAACACATTTCAATATTTATCAAACAATAGGACATATGTCCCAACAGAGATTTAATTGTACACATACCCATTGAGTTGTGTATTTAGATTATTGTTGCAGGTATGGTGGGGGGAGAGAAAGATGTCAATTAACAACTTGTATATCCCTGTAGTTCTCATTACTTTCTTAGTCAGTGCTGTAATCTGTACCTTACAGGTATTATTACACTACCCTATGGCTTTAGTTTGGACAATGGTATGGATGTAGACAACTATATACATGAACTGTGTTTTACCTGCAGTATACACCTCTTACCTAATATACCTGTGGAGGTAATTGTTTGTTAATACTACCTGACTGTTTCTACGCATATTCCCAGATTCCAGGTTGATGTTATGCACATACCTCTCCATCTTTTATTGCACACTATCTGGCCAAATCTTGAGCACATGCAGTTGAAACTAGGACATATTATGACTATTGCCCTCATAAACCTTTGGTGAGTTGCTACAATGACAGGTTTGTTTTCATATACATTTTCTGAATATTTACAGGTCTGACATTCAGTTATATGACATTAAATGCTGCCTAAATGTCAGAGATCATCACCCTGATATGCCAGGGGTACAGGGTAATAGGCAGCAAATATGGGCCAATTATCTGGACATTCTGGGCAAATCTATACAGTTGAGGGGTATGATTCTGCATACAGCTTACTACCACTTCCAGGATTCGAACCATGACTGTGTCTGCTAAAAATAAAAAGTGCACATCATAGTTGAGTGTGCTATATAGATATTTCTGTGCATCTCTTCTCTGATTTCTGTCTATAAGTCTCCCATGGTTTTATAATCTGATCTTGTAATTACAACACTCTTATACAGGGTTTCCTAGACAGTCTTATAATGTAGCACTGTGTGGATGACAGTGATGAGTAATATCTTATTATTCAGAGAAACTGCAACATTAACAATGCCATACAATACCAGACTAGACAGTACCAGTCCAGGATTTCAATCTTTTATTTCTAGGCACAGTTTTCATATCTGACAGACCTGTGGGGGGAATGTTTGTTAACACTGCCTGAATGTTGGCACACATATTACCAGATTCCACATTATTATTATGCACATATGTCTCACCCTGTTACTGCACACACTCTGATCATAGCTTCACAACATGGGGGTGGGGATGAGACATACTTTGCTTATTACTCTCATAACAATTTGGTGAGTTGCTAGAGTGACAGGTTTGTTCTTATAAATATATTTCTGACAGTTATGATGTCTGACAATCAGTGGCATGTCATTATCTGCTGCCTAAACTTCTGAGATCATCCCACTGATTTGCCAGGGGGACAGAGTGACAGGCAGGGGAATTATGCCAATTATCTGGACTTTCTGACAATATTTGTACAGTTGTGGGGTATGATTCTGCATGCAGCTTACTACCACTCCCAGGATTCGAACCATGGTTGTGTGTGCTAAAAATACAACACTTCACATCTCAGTTGAGTGTGCTATTTGGATTGCGTTATTGATCTTTTTTACTGTTTTCTGTCTAAGTCTCTCTCAGTTGTACAATATGACCTTGTGATTACAACAGCCATATACAGACATTCCTACACATTTTATTTATGTAGCACAGTGTGGGTAATAGTGTTTAATACAACAGTACTATTAAGAGATTGCAACACTACATTACTATATGATACCAGAGTAAACACAAGCAGTCCAGGAGTTAGACCTTTATTGCCAGGCTGTTGCCCTTTTTATTTATATGCAACCTATATGAGACACTTCCTGTCATATTGTCTGGTTTATTCAGTACATGCCATACACAATGCAGGTTTTATACTGGCAATTAACTTTCTACTACTTTTAGAATTATTTCTTATGACAGTACATGCAAGATTATTACTAACCTGCCTCGCGATGCAGCCTCTGCATCCTACAGGCATGGGCTTCCTGATTCACAGCCCGCTCTGCTGCCTCTGTCAAAGACAGGAATATTTAGCCATACCTATCCATAATATACATGAGCTGGCAAGGTAGTAGGATGAGTACTTACACATGGCTGGGACATCACCCAACTGCCTAGCTTCTTGGATCCACTGATCCAAGAGCTCCCTCTTCCTCTGTTTCAGGTTGACATAGTTATGACTGACCTGCTCACCAGTTTGAGGGATGCCAGTGGCACTGTTGAGGTCCTAGGCGAGACGGCGTCAGGCTTCCACTTTATATTGGGAACCCTGGTACTGGCCCTGCAGCAGTCTCTGTTCATGGTCTTTAACGAGGAGTCCTGCCATGACTTTGGACTCCTGGATGCCCCAGCACTGTGCCCAGAAGTGCAATCCTTCTCCCTCACTGGCCATAGTGCCTACAGGAGGAAGCTGCAACCAGTTATGAGTTGTATTCCCACCTGTGGGGTTGAAATAGGGCCGATTTCCCACACTTTTGAAAATGCTAAGCTATGGGCAAACCTGCGTGCCTAAGGTTGGCATTGCTTAAAGGGGTATACCAATGGGAAGATTGATTTAGCTAGCCTACACAATGCTTAAACCTAGTAAGCAGGGGTGTGCAATGCTTAGCATTGCTTATTTTTAACTTTTCACACTATTTGCTGTTTGGCATTGATTTATTATTCATTACATGTTATATATTTGTTTAGTATCCGTGATTTATGTGTACATACACTGTATGGGGTCATTGTGTTTATTGGGGATTTCACTACTTTATTGCAATGACAACTCACATCTGGACTTAATGCAGTACTCCAGTTCACATATTTATGTTATGTAGTAGGTTATACAGCATAAAACTGTATATAGATTCCTTTCACATGTAAATTAGGATTTCGCTATAGTGAGGATCTGTTTGGGGATACCTCAATTTTTTATACTGCTGTGATGGCTTACTGGTTATATGCTGTGACTATAGTGTTTAGGGTCCTGGGTTCAAGACCTGCAAAGGCTGTTTATTTTGTTGCTGAGCAGAACAGCGGCTGTTGGATACAGAGTGACTAAGGCAGTTTTAAGCAGTTGTAAGCAGGTTTGTATGGGTTTGCATGACGGTAAGCAATGCTAACATCCAGTTAAATATGCTTACAGAGAGTTAGCTTCAAAATTGCTTAACCTGTGTGTGCATTGCTTACCCCCATGCAAACAGGCTTAAACTCACTTACTACTGCTTAAAACTGCTTACTCCTGCTTACCCCCACACTAATTTAGACATAAATGAAACATGGCTCTTGGGAAAGTGGTAGATTTGGACACTATGAATTTATCATTCATTACACATTATACCTTCATTTTGTATCCCTGATTCATGTGTACATATACTGTATGGGGCACTTGTGTTTATCTGTGGATTTTATTACATTATTACAATGATACCTCACATCTGCACTTAATGCAATACTCCAGTTCACAAATATATGTTATTTAGTAGGTTATACAGCAAAAAATGTTCATAAAGTGATTTCACATGGAAAATGGAATTTACTACAGTGAGAATCTAACCAGGAATGACTGCTCGCAAAGTGAACATTCTGACCACTACATTATTGTAGTACTGCTTCAGTTGCATGTATCTTGCTATTTATCTTCTTGTGCTATTTAAGCTACAGTATGTGTAGCTAAGCAATGGGCAAATCCGAACACATACGGTTAAATTTAATCTGTTTGATAAAAACAAAAATTCTCTACTGCTATTTTCTGTAGGAAGGGACAGGTTTCACTTATTGCTGTGGATTCCTGCATGCATCTGCACATTTGGCAGACATCCTAGCAACCCCCCATACCTCTCAACATCTTCAGGCAAACTGTCTGGATAAAGCTTGACAAATTGTGGTACAACAACGGACATACTTTCATTATTGCTCTTATAAACTTGGGACAGTTGTTAGAGTAACATGATTTATTTTAATATACTTTTTCTGACAGATTTGAAGTCTGACACTGAAATGTATGCTATTATTTTCTGACTTAAAGCCTGTGATCATCACAGTGATTTGCCAGGACAAATGGGGTGCTGTATGGGAGAGCCATCTGGGCATTCTGTGATGATTTGTACAGTTGGGAGGTATGCAGCCTCATATGAGCATTCTCACTCATTGTAATTGCTAAGCAGCACTTCCAAGGTGCAGGGGTGTGTGTATTGTGAGAGCTCTGCTCTCAGACATACCCCTGCACTCATCCACCCTCCATGTCCATTTAGGAGCAGTGGCAGCGTGCCTTCATTACTAATAATGGATTATTATTCATTTAAATAAGCTTAAAATGCCCAGATGACTCTGCCATGCTGCCCTTAATCTGTCATTTCCATGCAGGAATAACTCATTCCTGCACAGAAGATTAGTGAATCCCGGAGATATATTGTGGGGAAGGAGAAACTACTGAACATGTTTTTTTTTTAACTTTCTTTTTATTAATTTTCATAAATCATGAACTTCTTACATCATGCAGATAATTATACATAGACATAACACTAAATATTAAAACTATATACAAAAGATGCTCATAACATTAGACTATTCTGTTTGAAATCATTACATTTTATCTAATAACTTTTTTAGTTTCATCCAGGATAACTTCCTATGTGTCATTCTTGTCATTCTAGAAGCAAGAGTTAAAAGTTCTCTATTACATACTGTTTTGGCCAATAATGTAAATTCAGCAAAAGATACAATTGCTTTGGTTTTCCAGTTTAAAGTGATGACTTTTCTTGCTATAGCCAAAAGAGACCAGAGAAGATGCACTTATGATTTTGGTATACAATCTGGCACTGGAGCATTAAACAGCAAAAGTGCATCTGTTATTATACACTTGTCAGTCCATAATGCCTTTATAAAATCTCTAAATTTCTGCCAGAATGGGGCCATCACTCTGCATTCAAGGAACATGTGTACCCAATCAGCACAGAGACTCTCATCACATTTCTAGCAATTATAACTAGTTTTATTTGACATTATAGCAATTCTCTGTGGGGTAAAGAAACTCCTGTGTAAAAACTTCCATGTAAATATTTTCCAATATGGAGATGATGTTGTATGATTGATTGACCTGAGTGCTACTAATTTATCATTTTCAGAAAAATTAAATCTGTTCATACTTTCTATATAACTCCATAAAGAGTCTTCAGGCTGTTTTAAGTCAGCTCTTAATGTCTTATAAATTTTAGATAAAGAGAACCCCATGCTAAATTGTGATGTATTTAATTCACATAAAAGAAAGATTTATTTTAGGCTGTAATAAAATATTAGTCACTTGGCTCATTTTAAATTCCTTTATTAGATGTTCCCTGAAAATTTGAATATTTAACCAATTATCTTGATTTGTGTTATACCTTGCTAAAAGGCTTGTAGTATCATGAATATTATTTGTACTTAGGAAGTGATGCCAATAATTTAGTCCATTGCCTTTCATTTCCATTATTTTGTTCATATTGAAAGAGTCTAGACAATTCTTCGTGTGTGCTATTAGGAATATTAATATAGAAAAATGTCTTGTTATGCAGTTACTATTTATAATTTTCCTAAAATTGTTTAGTATATAGCTAACACAATGTGGTAACTTCTCATGTTTATTTTCTTTATATACTGAGTCCTTTACTACTAAAAAAAGTTTATTTTCAGTAAAAATATCATTGTTTATTGTTTCATCGGCATTAGATAGTAGAATATTCATGTGTAGAGTTTTCCAGTTTGAAGTATACTTGTTACTTAACCACTTGCTTATGATGTGAATTATAACTGATTCAGCATAAAGTACTAAGTTTGGAAATGTAATTCTACCTTTTTCCCAATCTCTATTGTGCCAATCATACTTTATTCTTGGTTTTTGTGGGAACCATAAAAACTTAATTAGAAGTGAGTTCAGCTATTTTGTTATTTTTTTTTTGGAGGGCTAATAATTATTGTTTGAATAAGAAACAAAATTTTAGGAAGAATACACATTTTTATTAATGTTAGCTTTTCTTCAAAAGTAAAGAACATTTTATTCCATTTGTTTATATATTCTTTGATTATACCTAACAAATTTCTATAATTGACTTGTATAATTTCTTTCCAATTAGGTTTTATATATATTCCTAAATATTTAAGTGTGTTATTCCCCCAACTAAAATTACTGTGTTTTCTCCATTCAGAACTTACTTTTTTATTTACCAATAATGTTTCAGATTTAGTTCTGTTGAATTTTAGACCTGAAAGTTTCTCAAAATGTCCTATAGCTGTTGTAATATGCCTTATTGAAGAGTCTAAATTTCCTATGGTCAATATTATATCGTCAGCAAATAATTGTATTTTAGAAGCATAATTTGAATTAACAATAAAGCTATTTATGTTGTTATTATTTCTTATGTAATTTGCAAACGGTTCTACTGACAATGCAAATAACAAAGGTGACAGAGGACAACCTTGCTTAGTTCCTTTTAGTATTTGAAGTTTATTAGATAAAAAGGCCCCAATTTTAATATACGACAAAAAGTTTTTATATAAGCTATTTATTAGTTCTATAAAATCTGTGGAGAAATTAAATGTTTCCAAGACTTTAAATAGGTATGACCAAGATAAATAATCAAATGCCTTCTCTATGTCTAAACTAATAATTAATAATTCTTTTTTCTTTTTATTTGCAACATCTATTAAGGTTAAAAGTCTGATGACATTGTCCTGAACTTTCCTATTCAAAACAAACCCCGTTTGATCATCTGCTATTATTTTGGGGATGAATTGTTTCAATCTTTTCGTAAGTATGGAGGTAAAAATTTTATAATCTACATTTAGCAGAGATATAGGTCGATATGATGATACTAATTTAGGGTCTTTATCTTGCTTTAGAATGAGAGATATTATAGCATACTTCCATGAAGAAAATATGTTTTTATTTTTCCTAAATTCTTCAAAAGCTGCCTGCAAAGTCTTTAAGGTGTCTTCTGGAAACAATTTATATATTCTCCTATAATCCCATCTAATCCAGGTGCCTTATTATTTTTAAGATTACGAATGCATTCTTTAATTTCTTTTAATGTTATTGATTTGAGCAAAATAGCATTTTGTTCCTTTGTTACTCTTTTGTTGATATTTTCATTAAATAAATTACACTTAAGCATATTGTCTGCAGAGTCACTATTTGTATAATTTACCTTCTCATAATATACTCTGAAGACCTCCAGAATTTCTTTGTGTTCCGTTACATGCCTTGTTTTAACTCCTGTATTATCAGTGATTTCTTTTATATGACTTAGTCTAGCTAAATTTTTTGCTTTGACTGCCAACCTATGTACATTTTTGGGGTTCACTGAACAGGATTAAATTTTGAATTTTTCTAGATTTATTGCCACTTTATGATTTACAATTTCTGCATATTTAGTATTTAATGTTTTAAGTTCAGAATTAGTTTTTATGTCCTTGGTGCTTAAACTTTTCTTTATTCCATCTATTTTTAGTTGTATTTGTGTTAATTCATTTTCCCATTGTTTTCTTTTGTTTAGATACCAATTTTTGATCTTACCATATAAATAAGATTTTAGTGAATCCCAAAGTATAACCTTTGAAGTTTCATTATTATCATTTATGTCTAAAAATATGTTATTTCACCTAGAAGCCACTCTTTAAATCCATTAAGTGTAGTAATGTAGACAGGTAATCTTTGCCACGTTATTAAGTCTTTAGGCATGATATTGACCTTAAAAAATAAGGCATTATGATCTGACAATGGGCATGAACTAATTAACACTTCTTGTACCTTAGAAAATATGTTGTTAGTAACTAGTACTTTATCAATTGTTATTTGTGTACCATACCTATATGAATAATGGGTGTATTCTAACGAGTGTGTTTCTTTTAAATCATATATATCCCTAAGACATAATACATTAATAAAATTCTTTAACTTTTTAGCTGCAGGGGAAATTCTAAATGTATCATTTTTGGTAGTATCTTTTTCAGTGAGAAGGCAATTGAAATCTCCTGCATGTATTATTTCTCCTTTGGATTTGGAAATTATTAACTCTAAATGATTCCTTGCTGTAACTGCTCCAAAACCAGGTATCTAGTAAGAATTTACAAGAGTTACATATCTTTTGTTTATCTCCAGAACTGCCAGGCATAATATGCCATTCTTGTCTGAGTAAGTATCGATGACTTTAGGCATTGGTAATGTTTTTCTCCATAGTATCATCGTGCCTCGTCTCTTGGTTTGGGAGTGGGATTCTACAAGGACCATACAACCATTAAAAGATAATTTATCTATATCTCTGCCAACAATATGTGTTTCCTGTAAAAAACCTATATCTACTTTATTCATTTTCAAATATCTAACTATACTCCCTCTTTTAATAGGATTATTAAGGCCATTGACATTTAAAGACATACATTTATAAGAGAACATTTAAAATGATACATATATATCTATTGAATTTAGTTATGAGCAGGTAAATAGAAATGAATAAGAAAATCATAACATATATAACTATATACAAAACTAAACATGGAAACCTAATTTCCTGGCTTGATGAAAGCATCATCTTAGCCACCACTACTAGCAGTCCTACAACCAGTCAACCTTTATATTGCTGCTTTTGCCCTCTAATAATTAGGCATACTGTTAAACTTATTCAATATTATGTAACATTATATTTAGTTATTGAAGCGCAAAACATCTCAAGACATATGATAGAATATTAAGTATTTTACAAATTACAAATAAAATAGTCATGCAATAAATATTCATGTTTGACAAACATCTCTATGTTAGAGTAACAGGATTATGCTCTCATAAACCAGCATATGTAAGCTTGACTTCAAAAGCAATATAAGAAATCAGAGTCTTTCGTTAAGATGAAAAAATATATTATTTTCCTAATACAGATTAAACTATGAATAAAGAGTGTACATCCAGTTTAATTATATGATTTGAAATTATACTACGTATTAAATATATATTTATATATTTAAGGCATAAAAACCCTCTCCATTTTTCTTCTATCACCCATTCTCCTCTCGACTATTCCTTCTATACATTTTGTTTATGGGCTATATATGTATGGTCTAAGCAAAGTATGACCAATATTTTGAAATCTGTAATATTAAACTATTATGAGCATTTTAAGCTTATTTAAATGTGGTAAACGTACTTTATTCAAACACCCTTCTCCGTTTCATTTATCCCCTTTTGTTCCAATAATAATCCATTTATACAACTTTCTAATATTGATATTTTAAAAATGTATTCATTCAAGTCCTCATTGTTGTCAATATCACTACTATTAGCAAGAGAATAAATCAACATTGCTTATACTAGTTATTGATTATAAGATAACATCTTCAATATAATGATCAGATAGTACAAGTGTTTGCTGCTTTGAAGTAACTGGATATGTGTTATTCCCAAAACAGCTTTTTGTTTTGTTTATTCAACACTTACTGTTGTATTAAGTACTTGCTTAAAATCCATTATTAGTACTATGTGGGCTATGCAATCAACTTACTTTACCACATCCTTCTATATTTTAGGAATGCCTAAATGCAAAGTACCCTTGAAAATAATAAGCAATTTTCTATTATCCAAATAACATTCCTAATGTATCAGCACTCACATGAAAAAAGATATGTTTAAAGTAGGATTTTTTGGGGTGAGATATATAACACATATATAAAGGAACTCTCAAATATGATTCTCCAAAAGTGAGTTACGAAGAAATACCAATAATGTTCTCTTTACAGTTTCTTTTTTATTTAAAACATTTAGATGTTCATATATCGGGTAACTATATTTATCTCGGCTTATTAACATGTGACAATATTACACCTTTCCCTTTTTTCTTTTTTAAAATCTATCTGCAACTTATAAATGGATGCTCTATTTTAATGTTTTTCAACTTTCCCTTCAGTCAGCTGTATTTATCTTGCATTAAATATCTGGTGAAGCTGCATTGTAACTAAAGTGTCTGTGTGATGTATAGTGAAATGATAATTTTCTTTTCATGTGTAATTTACTCTTCATTTGCAAGTTATTTTATTTCTACATACAATTAACCAGAATTCACCTTAGAACTAAACATGTATCTCACACTGTCAATAAGTTTAGAAAACAAAGCAATTCAAAATAATGCTAGGAAGCATGAGTGATAATTGTGCCTTGAATACTGAATTTAACTGCAACTACAACAGTTTCCAGCATTTGTGTTATTAGATCTAGTCTCCGGCATCAAGAAGAACTAGTAAACATTCATTTTGTTAGGAAATTATAAACTTACAGTCAAGAAACTACTTTGAAGAATATTTTGAATGTCTCAGCAGCAAAACTTCCTTGCTGCATCCTTATCGCCTGTCGCAGTTGTTTCTTATATGCGATTGGGGCTCAGAGTACAATTACATCATCACTAGAAGTTTTTACAAAGAGCGCCAGTCTCAAAACCACAGATCAATGAATAGCTCGTGATTTAGTTCTCTTGAGGCTTTGCATTCAGAAATGAACTGCATACATGAGGCAGGTATGACATTTTTCAATTATTTTTGGCTTTCCTAGCTTTTGTGCACTCGTGGGTTGCAAAAAAGCATGTAAAATAGAAAAAACAAGTTAAACAGGGTAGCACTATGCAGCTATTAATCTTTTCTTAAAACCACAGACCACACTTCTTTTGAAGCGCTGTCTCTCCCCAGAACATCCATCATAATTACTTTAATACCTACAAAGAAAATGTAATCAATCTAAAGCCCACAAAGCTTCCTGTCAGACTGTATAAGCGCCCACAACCCCCATTCAGCATTTAAAGCTACTGCCACTCTATTTAATGTATTAAGGTTACAGAACAAAGACACATAAACTATTTTTAAACAACAGTTTAATATTATTCTGACGGCACTCAGCACACCACTGATTTAAAATATAACATTAAATCATGATCTTGTAAGATTATGACAAGATCTTATGTGCTTATAAGCCATTTGTTTTTATTTATATTATAATCTATATAGGGGATAAAAACTTCATAGTGGAGGGAGGAGAAATGGCAGAAAGCAATTATCTATATAATAATAAGAGTAATTACTATAAAAGAAGAAGAAGGGTTAGTTATATATAGTTGTAAATATTTATTTTAAAATCTTACCTCATATTTGCACTATTTATCCTATTCCAAGGGAGAATAACCTCAGGAAATTAAAAGCTTATGTTTTACTTCCCTTTAAGTTTTATTGCAGACTTATCATTTGCTGTTTGCCATTAGTAGCTTGTCTCTTTAGGCTTGGAGTAGAAAGTTCCATATCTTCAATTTTGTCTAGTAAATTATGTTTTTTGACAAATTCTGTTGCTTCTTCAATATTATTAAAGATTTTTTGACTATCTGGAGGTGTGACTTTTAATCTAGCAGGGAAGAGTATTTGAGCTTTTATTTTAGCTTTCTTAAGGTTTTTAATGAGGGGAATACAAGCTTTCCTTTTTGCTATTGTCACAGATGTATAGTCATTATCAAATCTAATAACTCTTCCATTTTCTTGAATGAGGCTTTTCGTCCAGGCAGTTTTTAACACCAGATCTTTATCCTGTGTTGACAAAAACTTAACTATGATGGATCTTGCTGAAGTTGGATTTTTTGATACAGAAGGATTTGATAAAGACCTATGAGCCCTTTCAATTCCATAAAAAAGTGACTCCGGGAGGTTTAGCACTTTAGGCAAACAATTATTCAGGAAAAGAATCATATTATTTCCCTCTGTCTTTTCAGGAACTCCATAAATTCTAATGTTGTTCCTCCTTGACCTTGACTCCAAATCTTCCACTTTCTCAGTTAATAAGTTGTTTTGCTTCAATAAGAAATTTATTTGACTGTCATTCTCTATCTGCCTTCCATCTATGTCATTTAGAGATTCTTCTATGTTGGTTATTTGTTCCGAGTGCTTTGAAATAATTTCCTTTAAATCTTGAATTTGCTTTTTACTCTCTTTTTTCATATTTTCCATAATGCTTTCTAGATTGTCCATTTTAGTAGAAAGGTCCTGTATACTTGTAATTATGGTCTGCAGTTCTTTTTTATTAGAACTGTCTTGAGCTGAAGACTTTGAATGACTCATATGTCAAGTATCTGTATACAGCTGCTAATATTCTGACAGGAATTTTGTGAGAGAATTCACTGAAAAATGTTACTTTTTCTTCCTCAGGTAATCCACAACAATGAAAAGAATATTTGTAGGTAGTTTTTCCCAATGTATTTCAAAAAATTCCAAATAAATCCTGTCAGAAATAAAACTTATAGACAGAGCAACAAACAACTGCTGCACTCACTCTGACATCTTAGCCATGCCCCCAGAACATGTGTTTTTGAAATGTAAAAGAGTAGTAAAATTATGAGAAAAGTTATATACGGAAAATGTATTCTAAGATAAAAAAAAGTGGATAAGAAAACTATGGAAATGATTAAATAGGAATATTATAAGAATAGAAGTAAAGAATGACAATGTCAGAGGACTAGATAAAAATAATGTTATGCTATTTGGATTATATGGATACAAAAGATAAATGAAATTATGTTCAATGGAAAATGGATTTTGGCAGTGATATTGAGTAAAAGCAGATGGTGGTTATGGAAAAAGCAGTGGGGGTACAACAAAGATAAAAACTTGACATAGTAAAGTATGAATGTATAATAAATAAAAAATGGGGGAAATAGAGAAATTTAATTTTTAAATATGTAAATATATTGTAAATATGTAAAGGTTTTATAAATAATGTCTTCTTTGAATGAATAAAGGACCACATACTCTTTTCAAGAGCTCATGTTGATGTAAAATATCTCACAACACCCGTCATCAATGCAAGCAGATGGGATCTCAGTTTAACATCTCATCCAAAGCATTACACACTCAGCAGTGTAGCACCCCCCTTTTACTGCACTGCAGTGTCAGCAATCCACCTACAAGGTGTGGAAGAAGAACTCTCAGCCTTCTACATGAAAGGTGAGGATGCTGAGTATTGCACTGTTAACATGGCTTAACAAATTTTCTAGCACAAATACTAATGGCCTTTTGGTAAACAAAACAGCTGTGCATTGACAACAGACTTAGCATGAGCAGCAGTAAACTTTTTTTATCCTGAAGTTTACGTTCATTGAAAATGTACTGAATGTCACTGTGAAGGAAATGAAACACTGTCATCTGTATTAGCATGTCCAGCAGGAGATTTGTGTATATTCTCAGATTAACTTGTATTGTATGCCAGCGTATCTAATTGTGAACATGTAAATACGTTTTAAAAATGTTGAGTATCTTCCTGCATACAGAAAATGTTTAAAGAATCTGTCAGTGTTTTGATACATTTCTAATTGCACATGTTTGTGAGGGAGATTCTAAAATACAAACTGTCTGTAGAGAATCAGCTGAACAGTAGGTGATGTCATCAGAATGTTCCTGGTTGCTAGGTGATTATTTGAACAGCTTATTGACTGGAAAAAGAACTTTTTTAAACAGCTGACTGTTATTTTTAAAATAAGACAATTGAGACTGTTAACCTGGACTATACATAAAAGAGTCTGCTGAAGTCAGTTGCTGGGCAGTTTGTGAAGAGTAGCAGTTAGTTGAGAGTTACATTCAGTTAGAGTGCTGTGCAGAAAACACGTGGAAAAAGGACTCACCAAAAACTGTAAGCCTGTCTTTGCCTTGCTGTTATGTTTTTGATGTTTTTGATTAGATCAGGGACAATATGCTCTAGTTAGCTTAGGAAAATGTAGTTATTTAGACAGAGTTTTTATAAAATGATGGACTTCTATCCTACAGTCTAATTTTATATTTCTGGTGATTGAATTCTTTTCTGGTGTTTACTGAAAGTTATTGATTTACATTCTTGTAATCATTTTACTTAATATTAAATGTTATTCATTACTTTAAATTGTGGCTGGATAATCAGTGTGTTCTTTCAAGATTTGAGAGTGTTTATACCTGTTTGATACTTCCCAGATCAGCTTGAATGCCCGGTTGCTTCTGGTCATAGCTATCATTTATTTTGATATTTAATTTTTAAAAATTGATCACCCTTTGAAGGGTGTGTAGACCTGTTGGACTCTAGTGGCAGCCAGACCATTTGTTCTGGGGAGGGGACACAGCTATAAATCTATGCCAGGCTTCTCATCAGTGTTTGAGTGTGTGAGATTTCAATTTATTTTGAGGTGAGTGACTCAGAGATCTTAACTGGAACACATGGCTCTGAAGTGCATGATAAGGGATTACATTTGGGGTGGATACAGGTATACAGTCCAGTCCCAGTAAAATAGAGCATGCTCTTGTTGTGTTCTGAAGAGAAATTGGGGAATTTTACTGTTGTGTTCTCTGTGCTCTGGTGTTTTCCATGACCCTCCTGCACTGGAATCAGTGGTAAGGATTGAGGCTCCTTAATTATTGATCCGGTTTTTAATTGGGGAATGCCCCATTATTGTTGGCAGTCCAGTGGGATACTAGCCAGATGTCACATTTAATTGGTGGCAGCTTAGTGGGTTTTTTAATTGGATTCCAGTAGCATGTGGGTCATTGTCATTAAGGTATCCACTCTTGACAGCCACCAGGTAAACATTCAGAATTTCAATCCACCACAGTTTTATTTATTTTTTTAGTTAGATAGTCAGGGATAGCAGGCAAGGATGCCAGCAGAATATTTTAGTAAGCTGACAAAGATCCAGCTGGCTAAGGAGTGTAAAGGCAGAGGATTGGTGCATGCCAACCTGACCAAGGAAGCAATGATTTCAGCCTTAGTTGCAGCCACAGCTCAGAACAGCCATTTGGAGAATATCTAGTTTAGTGTTGGTGATGTGCAGCATGTGGAGACAGGACAGTCCAGTCCACCTTTTCTTCAGAGCACCTGAGAACCTATCTGGAGTTAGAAGGACTGCATCTGGAAGCCAAATGACTGGAGACTGGGGAGAAACTGCTCCTGGATACCCAACATCGGGAGGCTGAGGAGAAACAGTGTCAAAATGAATTGGAAACCAAGCATCTTGAACTGGAATCAGCAGAGAGGCTGAAGCATTTAGAAGCCAAAGACAATGAGAGACTGTGTCAGGAGACTTAAGGTTTGGAGGCTAAGGAGAAGCAGCATCAATATGAACTGGAGACTAAACACCTGGGGACCAAAGAGAGGCTGAGGCTTTTAGAATCAGAGGACATTGATAGACAGCACTGGCATGAAATGGAACTTCACACCCTTCAAGAGGGTCATGAAGGTAATGGGAAGGGAATAACTGGACCCCAGAAGCAGTAAAAGTCAGTAAACATTTCCCTCAGTACAGGGACCAGTATGACTTTATAGTTTATTAATATTTTGAGAGGATATGTAGACAATATGATGTTGACCATAAGCTTTGTGGTTCGGCTCCTGACTCCATTACTCCATGGTAAAGCTATTCAGCCCGTAGCAAAGTTAAATGACATAGATTGTTTGAATTATGACAAAGTGAAATGTTGCTTGCATGACTGCTGCTTCAAACTTACACCAACACCTAAGGCATATAGAAAAAAGTTTTGTGAACATAGACGCAGGGCAGATGAAAGTGTATGTGATTATATTGCTGAATTAAGTACTTACTTTCAGATTTGGGCGAGTGGGTGTCAGATCACCACTTTTGAGGGACTGGCAGACCTTTTGCTGAGGGAACAAGCCCTCAGTACTTTGCCTGATGACATGAGAGTCTTGTTAGTAGACCGTGAGTGTAACTATGCAGAGGAGTTGGGGAGAAAAAGGGATCTCTACTTGGCAAGCAGAGCACCATTGCATAAGAAAGGGATATCCAGTACTGCACATGGATTTAAGGGAACTCATGGGGGGGGTAGTCTAAACCACTCTAATAGAGTACACCAGTAATGGGGAAACTATTAATCCAAGTGCACGGTTAGGGATTAGATGTTTCAAGTATAACCAGAGGGGACACATAGCAGCCAAATGTCCATCAAGGCAAGGTGAGAAACAGAAGGTGAGGAAGCCAGTATGTGTGGATGACAAACTGTCAGTGGTAAGCTATTTAGAAATAACTGGGGTGCCAAATTATCACCAAAACTTATATCCTATCCTAATAGATGGTACACAGGTAACTGCTAAGAGGGATACAGCTTCTGATATAACCATTGTGAGGCCTGCAGTAGTTAGAGAAGAGCAGTATTTGCTTGTGCAGTCCACTCCAATCAGAGTGTTGAGAGGGACTCTCTTCTAAATACCTTTGGCTATTGTCCATCTTGACTGGGAGGGTGGAAGAGGAAGCAAGTAAGTAGGTGTGTTTGTGGATATTCCTGCAGATGTCCTGATAGGGAAACACTTTGATGATGCAGTACCTTGTGTACATGCAGTGACATGCAGTCAGGCTTGGAGAAAGGCATGTAGGTCCGGTAGTCTGGGAGAGACCCAGAAAGATCTCATACCTGAAGCTGGGACTGGCATGGTGGCTGTTTCAGAGAAGGTGCTATCTGACAGCAGTAAGTCTGAATGTAAGCCTCAGCTGCTTGGGGGTACTGATGTTCCCTTGGACATGGTGACTGTGAGGACGGAGGTGAGTGGTGGTATCCAGAGTGTCAGCAAGGTGCAGCTGTCGGGAGTGACTAGGCTTCCTGTGAAGAGGAGCTGGGGAAGGTTGCAAAGGAAGAGTTGAGACAGGCTCAACTTATGGATCCTACATTCCAAAGCCTGAGGGAGATGGCTAAAGAGGCACCTGAGGCTCAAGGAAGAGAGGAGTCTGTATATTGGAATTAAGGTTTGTTGTATAGCGAGTAGACTCCTGGAGGCAGGCTAG
This sequence comes from Protopterus annectens, assembly GCF_019279795.1. Lineage (NCBI taxonomy): Eukaryota > Metazoa > Chordata > Ceratodontiformes > Protopteridae > Protopterus > Protopterus annectens. Next base: position 998,490,632 of record NC_056746.1, on the reverse strand, counting down.
AAGGTGAAGTAATATGGCAGTTGGTAGTGCCTAGAGCTTACTGTCTGCCATTTTTAGCCATAGCACATGACATTCCTTTCTCAGGACATATGGACATAAGATGTACTAAGAGACATATTATGCATAATTTCTACTAGCCGAGATTATGAGGAAAGTGGTAGATATTGTAGGACTTGAGAACAGTTACAAAAAGTTGTTAAATCAAGGGACAAGCCTAAGGCTCCATTAATGCCTTTGTCTGTTATCAAAAAGCCATTTCATACAGTGGCCCAGGATATTGTGGGACGAGTACTCCAGGCTGTATGGAAAGAAAGACATCTTGGTGGTAGTAAATTATGCTACTAGATATCCTGAGGCAGTGGCTCTGTCATCTATTGAAGCAGAGAAGGTGGCAAATGCTTCGCTAGAAATCTTCAGCAGAGTAAGTTTTCCACAGGAAATACTGACTGACCGAGGTGCCAGCTTCATGTCAGAGCTGTTGACTTGTCTGTGGAAGTGTTGTGGGATGAAACATCTAAAGACTGCCCAGGACTAATGGTCTTGTAGAGAGGTTAAACTCTACATTGAGGACTATGCTACGGGTATTAGCAGACCAATTTAAAAGACAGTGGGGCAAGTATTTGCCCCATCTCTTATTTGCATACAGGGAAGTACCACAGGAATCTACAGGGTTTTTTACCCTTTGAGTTGTTATACGGGCATAGGGTGAGGGGGCATTTAGATTTAATTTGAGATGAATGGGAAAGTGAGAGTGAATCTCACAAGGAGTTTGCTGTGGCTTATGTTCTCAACTTTCGGACAAGACTTAAGAAGCTCCTGGGTATAGCTCAAGAGAACCTATCAGTGGCTCAACAACAAAAGAAAGTGTGGTATGACATGAATGCTTGAGCCCAAGAGTATGCTGAGGGACAAAAGGTGATGGTACCTGTTCCTGTTAGACATAAGTTACAAGCAGCTTGGGAGGGACTCTGAGGTGGTGAGAAAAATCAGTGATGTGAACTGCATGGTAAATTTGGTATGTAGGAGACAAGGGCACAAACTGTACCATGTGAATATGATGAAACCTTATCATGACAGGGAGGCTCTAGTATTGAGCATTTGTAGTGGATGACAGGAAGAGTCTGAAAGGGATAGAGTAACCAATCTTTTGGGCAAGACTAGGATTGACACTTCTGTGGAAGAGATCGCCATATCACAGCAGTGAACTCTTAATCGAGTCTGTGAGATAAAAATGGTATTGCTGGAATTTGGGGATATGTTCACAGGGAAACCTGGGTGTACTGATGTGGTGCAGCACCATGTAGACATATGACCTGAAAAACCTATTAAGCAGTTTCCTTATAGAGTACCTGAGAGAGGGAAGCAGACTCTGAAAGAAGAAATAAGGGAAATGTTAAACCTGGGGGTAATTCAAGAGTCTAATAGTCCTTAGACTTCCCCAGTAGTGTTAGTGAGATTTTGTGTAGACTACAGGAAATTAAATAGTTGCACAGTCAGATGCATACCCCATGCTGAGAACAGATGAAGCCCTAAAACACCTGGGTGGGAGCTGTGTATCTGACTACTACTGATTTGGCTAAGGGATACTGGCAGGTACCCTTGACTTCTCCTGCTATTGAAAGGTCAGCTTTTGTAACCCCTTATGGATTGTATGAATTTACCAGGATGTCTTTTGGAATGAAAAAATGCCCCAGCAACTTTCTGGAGGCTGGTAGACCATCTCTTGGTAGAAGCAAGGGAATATGTTCTAGCATACTTGGATGACATCACTATTTATAGCCATTCCTGGCAGGAACATCTCCAACATGTTAAGAAGGTCTTGGATAGATTAAGTAGGGTAGGAGTAACTTTTAAACCCAGTAAGTGTCAAGTGGGTGTAGCAGAGGTCACTTAGAACACAGAGTGAAAAGTGGTACAAATTAGGCTAGAACCTGTCAAGGTGGAAGCTCTGCAAGCATGGCCAGTTCCTGTTACTAAGAAACAAATGAGAGCATTTCTAGGGACAGTGGGGGTACTATAGGAAATTTATGCCCAAACATCACAGACGATATTACCCACACTCAACTTACTACTCATCTCCCTAACTCTCCTTACAAACAACTAACCCTTTTTTTCTCAACATTCACAGCATCATGAACAAAATAAGTGAGTTCCATGCTTGGATGGCCAACCACTATCCTGACATAATCACCTTAACAAAAACATGGCTTAAACCTCACATCAAGGACTCAATTTCTTCCCCCAGGATACAATATCTTCCAACTTGACTGTGCCAATAAGAAAGGTGAAGACATTGCCATCTTGGCTGCCAACCACCTCAACCTATCCCCCTCACCTTACCCACCTCCCTCCTTCCAACCAATTGAGCTCCTAACAGCTAACTGTAAGCTCAACAAGTATAAAACTATAACTATTGCTGCCATATACACACCCACTGGTGATAATATCCCATTATTAGAACGAACACTTTTCTGGCTCTCTCACAAAATTACCAATTAAATCATTCTGCTAGGCGGCATTAACATTAAATGGCTACCTATATCCTCCAAAAAATCCTCTTTTATAAGTCTATATGACTTTACTCATCTCATTACCATGCCCACATATCTTAATAAGCCCAACAATTCTTCTTCCATCATTGACTGGATACTTGTCTCCCACCCCAAACTCTACCACAGCTGGGAAACTCTCTCAGACTCAATCACTGATCACTCCCCAATATCTGTCCTGAGGTACTCCCACCACCCTATAAGACCTCAAAAATTAAGGAATGCCAGAGCCTCTCAAACTTTCATCTAGAAATGCTCAACAGCCTGCTCTCTGCTATCAGCTGGTGTTTCCTAGCACACCTTCCCCTAGAAGAAGCAATACTCAAATTCAACTAAATATTTCTGAATATTCTAAACTCTCTTGCCCCCCTCCAAAATGTTAGAGTAAAACCTCACTTCTAACCATGGCTTTCACAGTCCACAAGAGCTGTTATGCATAAAAGGGGCAAAGCCTGGAAACTTTGGACTAAAACTAATTCCTTCACCCACCTACAAATCTATAAACAACTTTGCAACCTCTCCAAAAACTTGTCTTTCTCTATAAGAAAATTTTCTATCTGAAACCTCAAACACATCACCAAAACAACCCCCAAAATTTTGGGACACTATTAATCACATCCTCCACCCAGGAAACACTAATACTCCCAACCCCTGTCCTGACAAGACTCCTATTGAAACAGCAACCCTGCCTAACACCTACTTTATTGACACAATCAGCAAACTCACTCCCAAGGCCAACTCCTATAACACCACCATCCGCCCAGCTAAAATCCCACCAACTCCTTCTCTCTCAAACCAGTGTCAACTAATTATATCAAACACCTTCTCCTCAAACTCAAGCTCTGTTCCTCTCCTTTTGATATACTACCTCCACTCTTTCTAAAACATGCAGTTAACTCCATAGCCTTCCTTATATCTAGCCTCCTTAATTGCTCTATATCTGAATCCACTGTCTCCTCACTTTAGAAACAGATCTTTATTATACCCATCCACAAAGGAGGTAATTCAACTGACTTTTCTAACTACCACCCCATAGCTATATTGTCCCCTTTGTCTAAGGTATTAGAAAAATGCATTCATAAGCAAATCATGGACTATCTGCTACTTATAAACCTATTCACTCATACTCAACATGGATTTTGACCTAACCACAGTACCTCTATAACCCTAATCGCCTTCTCCCACTACATCTCTCTTGCCAGAAATAACAACAAACTTGTCTCCTGCCTCTTCCTTGACCTATCCAAAGCCTTTGATACATCTCTCATGCCATTTTCATTTCCAAACTCTCTGACCTTAACTTCTTTCCCTCAACCATCTCTGGGTTTTCCAGTTAACTTTCCAACTGACAATGATCAGTTAAATGGCTCTCGTCTACATCTCCCTTTCTACCAATACATGTGGTAGACCCACAAGGATCTATCCTTGGCCCCTTGCTCTTCAACATCTTTATCAACCACATCTCTAAATCCTGCCCTCTCACTACTTTAATACAATATGCAGATGACTCTACTATCCTCTACAGCAGGCACTATCTCTGAACTTCACACCCTCACTCAAAATTCCTTCAATTCTGTTGAAGCCTGACTCACTAACAATCAATTCATTCTCAGTCCCCAAAAACAAACATGTTATTTCTGCCCAAATCTCTCTTCCTCCACAAATCTACCTTCTCTGTTACCTCAACCAACAACACCATAATCAACGTAGAATCCCATACAAAATTATTAGAGGCCATCATTGATGACCAACTTAAATGTGACCTCCATGTTCACTACTGCATTAAGAAAACCCACCAAAAACTCAGTCTTCTCCATAGAAATAAAACATTTTTTTTATCAAAGAAGCCAGAATAACCATAGCTCAAGCCTACCTTCTCCCCAGCCTCCTCTATGCTTCTCAAATATTAACTAATCTACAGATCTCCCTACAAGCAAAAATTGAAAGCACCTACAACAAAATTGCTTGGCTTGCAGCTAACCAACCCTCAAAAATCTCATCACTCTAGTTCAGTCTCTGCCCTAAACTGGCTTGAGTTTCACCATCTTGTTCAACTGTCACAGCTCTCCATTATTCATTCCATTCACTACAAACCCTCTGCCTGTCCTAGTATCTCCTCTCTGGTGACTCTCCACACTCTGGTTAGAACTGTCAGGAACTCTAACCTACTGCTACTAGAAATATCTAAGTCAAACAAATATATAGGCCAAAGCTTATCTAGCTACTCCCTAGCCCAAAACTGGAACAAACTACCCCCAGATATCAGTCAAATACCAACTTTGCATGAGTTCAAAACAGCACTGAAACAATATATTCTCCTCTCCTCAACTTGCAACTGTAACTCCTAGCCTTTCTCAATATTTTCACCTCTTACTGCACTCTACTGAAGCTGTCTCATTGTCTGCACTACTTAACTGCTTGACACTGACTCCAAACTAAGAATCCAGATATTTTATTGTATTGCAACCTAATTGTGTTTAGTCCCTGTCTTGGAATGGTCCTAAAGATCTCACACAGGAATTCTGATGTATAATGCCTTTTATTGGAATGTGTTTTTACTTCTGTATATACTATTACCAATACTTTTTATATAATGTATCATACCGCTTTTTTGTATCACTACTTTTTTTGTATAATGTACTTTGGAGCTTATTTTGTATAATGTATTTTGGAGCTTTTCTCCTCAGGGCTCCATTGAAAATGGGCTTTTGCTCAGCTGGACCAGCCTGGTTAGCAAATAAAATAATAAATAACAGTACCATAGCTGCACCCCTTACTGATGTAACTAGGAAGAATAAACCAGGCAAGGTAATGTGGACCACAGATTGTGAACAGGCATTCCGTAAACTTAAAGAGATTTTGGGAGTACCCCCTGTGTTAGCCAGCCAGGATTACAATAAAGAATTTATTGGACAGGTAGATACATCAAATTATAGGGTGGGGGCTGTACTTAGCCATGTTTCTGCAGAAGGAGAAGAATACCCACTGGTATATCTTAAGCCATAGACTCCAACCGAGAGAAGAGTGTTATACACCCATAGAGAAAATTGTTTGGCCATAGTGTGAGCATTACAAAAGCTGCAGCCCTATCCTTATGGGAGAAAATTCTGTGTACTCACAGATCATAACCCTTTAACATGGCTTAATAGTGTCAGTAAGCAAAATGTCAAGTTAATGAGGTGGAGTCTAGGATCGCAAGCATATGATATGACCATACAACATCACAGTGGGGTTAATAATGCCAATGCAGATGAATTGTCTAGGAGAGGAGTGGGTTAATATTCCTAGGTAGACCCATTTTCTCAAGCATTGGTTTTCAAGAGTCACCTGAAAATCATACTTGAGTTATGGGGGGGGGGGGTTGTGAAGAAAATGAAACTGTGTTAGCATGTCTGGAAGGAGATTTGTGTATATTCTCAGATTAACTTGTATTGTATGCCAGTATGTCTAACTGTGAAAAAGTAAATACATTTTTAAAATGTTGAATATTTCCCTGCATATACAAAATGTTTAAATAATTTGTCAGTGCTTTGATACATTTCGAATTGTACATGTTTGTTATGGGAGATACAAAACTGTCTGTAGAGAATCATCTGAAGAGTAGGTGATGTCATTAGAATGTTCCTGGTTACTGGGTGATTATTTGAACAGCTGGTTGATAGGAAAATTACTTTTTTAAACAGGAAAAATAACTTTTTTAAAGAGCTGACTGTTATTCTTAAAATAAGACAGATGAGACTGTTAACCTGGACTATGTATAAAAGAGACTGCTGAAGTCAGTTGCTGGGCAGTTTGTGAAGAGCAGCAGTTAGTTGAGAGTTACAGTCAGTTACAGTCCTGTGCAGAAGATACCCGGAAAAATAACTCACCAAAAACTGTAAGCCTTCCTTTGCCTAGCTGTTTGTTTTTGATTAGATCAGGGACAGTATTCTCTAGTTAGATTAGGAAAGTTTAGTTATTTAGATAGAGTTTTTTTTTAAATGAAGGACTTCTATACTACAGTTTAATTTTATATTTCTGGTGATTGAATTCTGGTGTTTATTGAAATGTATTGATTTACATTCTTGTAGTCATTTTACTTAATATTAAATGTTTTCCATTACTTTACATTGTGGCTGGACAATCAATGTGTTTTTTAGAGATTAGAGAGGGTTTATACTTGTTTGATACTCTCCAGGTCGACTCGAATGCCTGGCTGCTTCTGATCATAGCTATCATTTATTTTGATATTTAATTTTTAATAATCGATCACCCTTTGAAGGGAGTGTAGACCTTTCTAACTCTGGTGTCAGTGTTACTATTTGTACTGAGGAGGAGACACAGCTGGAAATCTATGTCAGGCTTCCAATAAGCATTTGAGTGTGTGAGATTTACATTTATTTTAAGTGTGAATGAGTCAGAGTTCTTAAACTGGAACACATTGTTCTGAAGTGTATGATAAGGGATTACATTTGGGGTGGATAAAGGTATATAGTCAGTACCAGGAAAATAGAGTGTGTTCCTGTTGTGTTCTTAAGGGAAATTGTGGAATTTTACTCTTGTGTGCTCTGTGCTCTGGTGTTTTCTATGACACTCCCACACTGGAGTCAGTGGTGAGGATTGAGGCTCCTTAATTACTGACCCAGGTTTTAAGTGGGGGCATCACATTATTGTTGGCAGTCCTGTGGGATATTAGCCAGCCGTTACAGTCACATTCATTGAAAATGCATTGAAAATTAAACTCACATTCATTGAAAATGCATCCAGCAAGTGGTGGATTAATTGTACCTTGGTCCCTGTGCTGCTTTCAAACCATAAGCCCCCTGCATACTTTTTAGGACCATGCAGAAATAGATGTGTTATTTGATTCACCTTTCTGATTCAATGCGTTTCTTGTTAAATTCAGCAACATTTATCACAGTGCATTTTAAATTTGTAGTTTTGAATATTTTCCCATTAAACAGTGGAACAAAATGTATGAACTAATAAATTATAAATAAATTATAAAATGACCCATTTCAGAAGATTTCAACCAACTCTAATGACAAAGCGTAACCAAATGGTAGTTGTAAAGGAGTAAGGATCTTGTCTCCTGTAGTCAAGGTACAGAATTTGAGCATGAGCAGGTTATTTAATTAACCAGTCCTCTCTAACTAAGGCATTTCACAAATACACACATACACACACACAAACCCTTTGGTTGTACCCACCTGCAATTTGTAATGTTTTGTAGCTCTCTTCAGCTGCAAGATTCCATAATGATACCTGCTATTCCAAAATCAAATTTTGTATGTTGCTCTTACTGTCTTTCTCAGTATGCATCTGCATGAATGCATCTTAAAGCAGAAGCAGGTAGATGACAGACAGAAAAGATGCATGGACAGACAGAAAAATGTAGGATAAAACTTAAAACTTACTTTTTTAAATTAAATTAATATAATAGCCAACCCCCACCCCCAGCCAGCAGGCCCTAAGCAATGACCTAAGCCGCTTAGTGCTGGATCTGGTTCTAAATTAAAAAGAAGTTATTAAATGCACAATACAGGTCACCCTAATCAAGACAAATTATGATTATTTTTCTAAAGTTACTGACGTAACATTCTTGAATGGAACACTAGAAGACACAGACAAGTAATACAATGCCAAAGCAAATATAATTATTTCAGAAGAAATATGGCAGGTTGAGTAAACATTGCAATTATTTTTTGTCAGCAAAACATGCAGAAAGCTATATTAACTTGAGTTTAAATGAAGATGGTTAATTATTCCTTTCATAACAAAAATGTAGTTGCTGTAAAACTTGCATTATGTAAAATAAAAGTGTAACTTTACTAAGTGTGAAATTGTTTTTCTTCGAACAGCAGTACAACTATAAGAAGGTAAAACTAAATCTGTTTCTCTGATGAGCACATATCTGCAGTGCTTCATGATTAGACCCATTCACATTAGTTGGATTGCCTAAAGTTAAAAGAATCTGAAAACAGGAGCAACATAATTTACTTTTTAAATCCCAACAAGAAGTACTGCTTTGGATGTACATATGTAGAAATTACTGCCAAACTTCTGTGGTGACTGCAAGTAGTCTGGACTTCTGAAACAGAGCTCAAGCTGATTCAATTGGCCTGTGAAATTGTATAACTGCTGTTTGGACTTAGTAGTCAAAGGCAGACAGAATTTCAGTATATCTCTTTAGCTACTGGTAATGATAAGTCCAAATAAACAGTTTACTATAATTCTAATTTATGTCATTTCTCTGTTTACTCACATTTATTTTGTATTTTCATTCTGCAAGATTATAAGTTTGTTGTATATTTGAATTTACAAACTGGACTTCTCAATTTTTATTTCAAGGAAGAGTTTTATTATTCAGTTTTACCTGCTTATGGCTGGTGGCTTATTTATTAGCATGACTGCACATGTACTGAACTGGTAACATCAGTTGTTGACTCCTGCCTTTTGAAGAACTACTGCTCAAGCTATTGCTACCATACAAATACTCAACGGGTGAATTAATATAAAGATAATCAGCAACATTGTTGTTGGTGTGTTAGACTGGCCGAGTTGAAGTTAACATTATCATAAATCCGGAAGGGGAGTTGGTGCAGGAGAAATGCCATCATCCATCTCCTGCAAAATATTGTTGGTGTGTGTTCATGTGCAAATAACACAAGTTTCAGCTAATGTTGGTAAGATTACACTAGAAGGTGCTGGGCTCAGTCTGACTTGGGTGAAGTCTCATAGTTATGATCTGTAGTTGCACAATGTAAAGCTTACTTGAGAATGGCAGATGTCGGTTATTATTCAAGAAAGCGCTGTACATTTATTGCACCTTTTCAAGGCCAGTCAATGTTTGACATTTTATTGCCAGTGGTACTGACTGTGAGATTATAACTTCTAACCTTCACATATTAACAGATGTCAAAGGACTGTGATGTATGTGCCCATCCATCACAGAATGTACTGTAATGGATGGGCACATACATCAAAATCCTTTGCCAGCCATCGCAGAATGTACTGACAAACTGTGAAAATATACTCAAAAGAAGCTCTAGTTATTGTCATGGTAAATTATCGTCAGGGAAAAAAACATGTTTGAATGTTTTAAGAAGTTTTTATAGAAGGATGCAAGGGACAGGCTTAAGAACAAAAGAGCTAATGTCTGCAGTATTGTTGGGTTCAGTTTCATTTCAAAGAATTGCAGACCTGATGGCTATAAACAGATACCCAAGAGACAACCCCGAACAACCACACACTTTACAATCATTGCAGCAACTGTGAACAAGCAGAACCATATGACATCTTGTATACATGCTTTGCATTATGAGTACACTTAAAATGACAGTACACTATACATTACATTCCCTTCTCCTTAAGTTAAATGTTTGCCATTTATACGGAGAAGATATATTTACAGTACTCCATGCTATACTATACTATACTATACTATACTATACTATACTATACTACAGATGTCATGTGGTTTATAAAATCTCAAGATTTATGCAGTAACAGAAGAAGAAAACAATGCAATTATTATTTTTCAAGTGAAATGATAATATGCAAAAATAATGTTTCCACAATTAGAGTCAGTCTTTGCTATCATAATATGTTACAAAGTCAATCCATCTGGATGTCTGTTTTATTAATAAACCAAATGTCGATATTTTTTTAAAGTCACTAAGAGAAGATGAGTTCATAGTAGGAGCAACAGTTTTATCTGATAGTGTCATCATCAGGTGTTACATAGTCTTCCATTCTTGTAGATAAAGTATTGACTAATCCATTGATCAAAATAAATGTCAGTCTTATGAGTAGACTCTTATGTTTGTAACTGCACTACTGCTTGACTAGAAGAGTCCCGTAATGGCAATCGTTCATTCACATCATTATTCTGAAATAAAACAGTTCAGACCTATCTAAATGCATTCCATTCCATCTAAGCCTCAGACTATGCTTCACCTTAACAATGTACAACCTTGGTGTTTTGATGGATCAATCATTGCAATGTCCTGTTGCTCTGGATGTTTGTTAGCTGGACTTGGGATTCTCACTATCCAAGCTTTAGTTCCACTAATGTTTTACAGATCTGTTATAGTACACTGCTTAATTTTTCTGAGGTTTTTTTTTTTTGCCAAGCTGAATGAACATCTGGAATTTTCAATTTCTGAAATAGACTAGATGAGGTAAGAAACTCTGTCTTCATTCTCCTTCCTATCAACAATTGAGAAGGCAACAGTCCCAGTGGTATAACAATCATGTTTGCAACTGGTGACACATTTTTCATATTTTGTTTTTCTAGTTTGCATGACTCTTTCAACTTGTCTATTAGACTGTAGGTACTTTGGTGAAAAGCTACTCTGTTGAAATTCCCAATGTTGTGAAAATGAGTGAACTTCCTGATTGACAAACTGCGGGCCATAGTCAGAGAACACATGGAAAAATGGATTTTTTTCAGCTGCCTGATTGTGAAGTTTTATCTTTTAGTTTAATGTATTCCAGATACTTTGAATAATAGCACAGCTGAAATACTGACTGTTATCAGACCAAAATAAATCAGCAGCTATTTTACTCCATGATCTTTCTGGTGTTTCACAAGATATTGTAGTGTCTTTAATGCCATTTTGTGAAACATACTGCAGATTTGACAGTTTGTATCATAAGTTCTATTTTACAAGCTATAACAGGCCCAAACATTATGACACAGCCTTCTCTATACCTAACAATGGCCATGTATGTTTCATGGATCCTTTCAAGCATTTGGTTGCATGGTTGATTTGACACAATAACTTTGCTGTATTTGAGCAACAGTCCTTGTAATTCAAACATTTCATCATGGGAAGTGCAGTGTACCTGGACTGGTAATGAAACCTTAATCTTTTCATTCTACCATCCTAGCAGTACTATAGTGTTAAGCATGTGTAATTGGTTTCCCTCAGCAACCTGAGTAAAGTCCTGTAATAAATTAACAAAACCTACTAAACAAGTCTGCTCATTGTCCAAAAATCTCAAATGAAACATCAGAATTAATTGATTATTTTTGCATTGTGTGATCTTGCACAACTCCACTTTTCTTATAAGCTATAGCAAACAGTATTGCAGGAGTATGTGAAGTAATGCTTCTATGAATATAAGTATAATTTATGAACATGTGAATCATATTCTCGTGAGTCAGTCAATCACTGACTTCATGGACATATGTATCATGGACACTGTGAGTTTATAAGTCATTCTAACTGACTGCAACCTTTAGTAGTCTGCAGTCGCATCTGCAAACTGTGAATATGATTTAACTTGCCCAACTATTCACAAGCAGACATTCCCAAAATATTTGATTGCTGTTCTGGAACAGTAAATTTTATTCCTTGTTTTTATACTTAAAGCAGAACTCTTTCGGACATAAATGTTTTAATTTGTGAACAGAAAGGTTCAGTAATGAAGCTCTAGACTCTCACAGTAAGACATTTAAGCCTAGTTCTTGAATGCCCTTCCACTTTTAATACAGCATTTTGCTCCAGTATTTAGCTTAAATGGAGAAAATCTCACATTTATAGACAGCTTTCCTGTGCAGTGGCAGCACTGTTCATCTTTTGGGCAAGTAAAGATATAGCATACACAAGTGTGCTCACACATCGACTGTATTCACAAGCAGCTCATTTGCATGACACGTGCGTGGGTCAGACAGGAAAATAATCAAGACAGTGACTCCATTTGTAATCAGTTTTATTTGCATCACTAACATACAGATTTTTTTACCCTTTCTACTTGGACTTGTACAGCAGAGAAATGGTTTTATACTCCCTGCATTTTCCACTGAGTGCCCAACATGGCTTCTTATCATGCTGGCAGGCATACCATGAAAAAAATGATAGTTGTTGAATTAAACATGTTTGATTTTTGGTTGGGCAATCTGACTCATCCTTGGAAGTTTTCATTGCTGCCATACATTTTGACGTATTTCTCATACTGTAATTTGTCCTGAGAGAAATATTCTGCCAGTAATAACAGACCCTGGGATTCATGAAGCTTGCACCAGGTGCAGGTGTAGCGTAGGTGGAATAACGCCAAATATGGCCGTCGAGCGATTCAGGTACGATCCAATACCACGTGCACTACCGGCGTACGCCAGAACTGCGCAGCCCTCAGCATAGGTATGCTAATCACCCCATGCGCAGTGTCGCACCATGCAAATGAAGGCAGATAGTGATTCATGAAGTGGTGCAGGTGTAGGGTAAGCCCACAGAAATGTAAACCAAAAAACACGGTTTACATTTTCCCAAACAGAACATCGGAGCTTTGGAAGCGGATCAGACTCATGTATTACAAAGTTAACATATGCCAATGGCTAAATACACAGCCAATGGCATAAGAAAAGATGCACAACACCTAAAACACAACATTTAATGTCATGTCCACAGTAACGCACAGTACAACCGCAGGGCATGTGTGCACAAACTGGAACATAAAGAAAATATATAAAAATGTCATAAAATTGCAATGTAATACAAATCAGGTTTACACCATAATACACAATGGTAGGCATGGAACACCACAACCAAGGTGCAAGGGTTGCTAAGGGCCTGCAACAGTGTTTGGCGTGGTAACTATGAATTAGTAGTGAATGCCATGCAAATGAGGCAGATAATACTGAATCACAAATGTCCCGCCGGATGAAGGTTGAACCATACGGTGCAGCGCTATAATACCAAGGAGTGGCTCAGAGGAGATACATGACATCAGCAGAGGGGTGTGCCACTGTAGCAGCAAGCACATTGGAGCAATGCAAACTGGCCTGGCCGTTGCTAAGCAAAGCTGCAGGACAGGGGTGGGGAGGAAGGTATAGAATCGTTTAGTTGAGAGCACACATAGTGCCCAAAAGCGCATGTGTACGGGGATGAAAATGTGCCCAAAACCCAGTAAGTGGATGCATGAGGCGCGAACAATAGCACAAACAGCAAGGTCAGGGGAAGAAAAGAAGGAAATGCCGAAGTAGGGTAATTGGCGTACTAATGAGCAATCAACACCAATCAACTCACGGCAGCCAATCGATGGCAGCTGTCAAGCCTGCTCGCAGAAACCTGCAAAACAGGATAGGGGAGGCATCAGAATGCAAAGAAATGAGGGGAGGCATTGGATTGCAAAGATAGGAGATCTGTCATAGCAGAGCAAAGCAAACTGACAGAAGACCGGCAATAGCACACATTACGCAAGATACGCCAGGTCTAGGAAAGTACAAATGAAAGCAGGCTGCTGGATGCATGCCAGAAAATGGTAGGTGGAACGTGCAGAAATTTAAAGGGAAGGTCAAGAGGTAATCCACGGCAGCCAAATGTAATTCAACACCAAAGGCACCACAATAGTAGTTCTGGTAGTAAAACACATAAGATACTCTGTAGTGACGATCGTACATACACACCCTTTGACATCATCGGTGTTCACAGCACAATAGTATAAAGTGTGAAAGCACCCTACACACACCTGTGAATTCCCAAACACTGCACCATAGGTGTAAACACACGGGGAACTTTTAAAATGTACATGTTGGGAGCTGCCATAGCTGTGATTCATCAGCATGTGTTAGAGACTGACGGTGTTGTGGAGGATGATGCCGACAACCACTGCAGGCCCCGGAGGAGGAGAAGAGTGATCAGACCAAGGGTAACCTACCAGGGGCTACATGATCTGGAGATAGTAGAGCATTACAGGGTGGACAGGGACATCTTACAGCAAATAGTGGAGCTGTGCCAACCATGCCTGAGAACCAGAAATAACAGAGGGGAACCCATCCCAGTGGACACGAAGGTATGTATAAGCATGCGAATACTAGCCATAGGTACCTTCCAAAGGCCAACTGGAGATATAATGGAGACTCACAGGCATCAGCATCCAGGGTACTACACCAGTTCCTGGATGCCATGTTACCACATTCCAATTAGCATATATACTTCCCCCGAACTCAGGAGGAGTTGGCCAGCAATATGCATCACTTCCACCGTGTGGCACACTACCCGGAGGTACTGGGTGCGATAGACTGCACGCACATACAAATCAAGTCACCACCCAGTGAGCATGGTAGGCACTACATAAACTGCAAGGGATTCCACTCCATCAACTGCCAGGTCATGTGCAATGCCCAGGGCATTATCATGGATATGTGTGCTGGCAGCCCTGGAAGCTACCATGACTCCCATATCTGGCATGCCTCACAGCTGTATCAGGTATTTGTCAGGGGGGACATCCCACATGGCCACCTTGTGGGGGTTGCTGGCTATGCACTGGAGCCGTGGATGATGACTCCCATCAGAAATGCACACACACCCATGCAAGAACGCCATAATGAGGCACACGCACAAACCAGAAGAATCAGAGAGCGTGTGTTCAGGATGCTGAAATCACGGTTCTGGTGCTTGGACACATCTGGTGGAGCCTTGCAGTACTCTCCAGGCACGTGTGCCCACATTGTCATAGTATGTGCCATGCTACATAATATGATCCTGCGGAAACAGCTGCAGCAGGGACAAAATGGTGAAGGCCCTCATAGCCCACCGCAATTGCCAAGGCCATCACAGGCACAGAGGGATTCAGACCATGAACACACTGTGCCAGCCCCAGTAGGCAGACGGAGGCATGCCCAATATGCCTACGCCTTGGCAAAGAGGGAATGTATAGCACATACTCTGACAGTGTAGGCCCCTATGGACTGACACACCTCTCCACCTGCACACACAGTAAAATGGATGGCACACAAGCACAACCACCTGTAAATTGTAATGTATAGGTGGCCCACTGTGTGAATCTCACATAGGCAGCCCTCAAACATTGTACACACAACAGCTATAGGAACAAGGAATGTCAACACCTGAACAGTACATGTGCCTATCACCATATGGTGGTGCTGTGTGTATAGGTTCCCAGGTACAACGGTAGGTTCACGGCCGACTGTCAGAGGCCATACACCAAATGGGGCAAACAGTGTCCGCTGTCACCACAACATCGAGTAACCAACTGTCGCGTAGAGGAGCAGAGGCAATCGTGGGAGCACATGTGTGTAAGCACTGTTCTGCACACACTCAGCACAGAGTCCCTGCTGCGTTAATGAGGGGCTGCACATAATATAATCATGGATGTTGTGTCAAGGCATGTGGTGTACCCATGACAGGTATTCGTCACCCCAGCATGCTCCACCCACCGTCATTTGAAGGTGTAGCACAGTATCGTGTGTGGCTCACTGAGATATACATACCCAATGCCAGAGCACATCCAGTAAACATCACATGGACATACCATGAACTGGACTCATCAATATGTAAACTAACTGAGTTACCCATGTGAGTGCAGTATGGAGTAACAGCCATAGTATACTCCACATACAAAATGACATAACACGTGTACAAATCCCAGATGGCCATATGTTAAATGCAGTGACCGTCGTGCATGTTCCCGGTCCCACGTCCTGCAAGGGATGTAACGTAATCCCGAAGGCACGAGTAATGCATGTCGGATGCAGGTCAGCAGATCATGTTTAGCACACGTTACCAGGAATATGCATTGCCCACTGCTAGTAAGCGACGTTTAAATATGACTATATGGATATGCGCAAAACAGGGATAAGCTACACCGAATATCGCGCAGATCACGGTCAATGATGTCCAGAACAGGTGAAACCAGCATTATTCACCCCTGTACTAATAGCGCCTGTTGTGAAGGGTAAAACGACCACTGCCAGGTGTAGAACATGCAATCATGTATAGAATCACCTAACACTATTGCTAGGCAAGATGTACCTATGGTAGGGTTGCCACCTCTTCAAATGACCAATGTGGGACATACGTCAGATGTCTGCAGGCCGACACATACACCCAGAAAGTACAAAATGCAGAACTTCACTGTTTTGCCTAGATAAAAGCTCATTCTTGTAATGTTTACTTACTTATTCTGTTTTTAGAACATATAGGTGGTTCAGATACAGAATAACTGTTTTATGCAACTATTACATAAACTATAGGAAATAAGTATGTTCTAAAATCCCAGGACATTTGCCATGTTCACAAATATTTTGCAGGACACAACTGCCCAAAGAGAGATTGTCCCTCGCAGAGTGGGACAGCTGGTAACCCTAACTTACGGCAGGTGTGTAATGTGACAGGTACAGTTACAAACGTGCGGAGTCCAGGAAACAGTATACACCAACAAGTACACAATGAAAGGTGTAGCTTGCCTGTCACTTTCCCCATCAGATATATATATATATATATATATATATATATATATATATATATATATATATATATATATGTACACATATATACATATATATAATACAGATAGAAAGGGCGATAGAGTGATATATGTTGATATATATGGAGTCAGCGATATCTGCAAATATATATAGATAGGTCAACGACATTCATAACACCTCGGAGGTACAAATAAATAGGATACCGCCAAATATGGAATGTGTAACATATCGACATGCGTAACCACGAGGCTGAAAGACCGAAAGAACATAGTACTGGAACAGTACAACCGAGAGTAATAGTATGATGATATGAAGGGACATTTAGTTACCGCTGCCGGTGTTGCGGTCCACATAGGTACTGTGTTCAACTGTGTTTGTGAGCGCCGTAGTCTGTGTATGTGTGTGTTGAGGGTGCTGTGTGCATCTCCGTGTGACTGTAATGTGTGTGTGTGTCTGCATCATGTGTCTGTTAGTGCCAACTCGGAGATAGATCATTATGGTAGGTGTGGGTATAGCTAGCCGTAGGCATACGGTTACCACCTGTCCCACATTAGGAGGGACAGCCCCTCCCGGGCAGGTGTGTCCTGACATAAAACATTACAAAGGGCAAATGTCCGGGATCGTAGGACATTAATATGTCTCATATATAATGTAATAGTTGCATTAAATAGTTATGCCTGTATGTAAGAAACGTAAATGTTACATGCAATATGATAAGTAGCCAAAGCCCCACAATAGGTATGTATTGAGGATAAAAGTATGTGCTAACCTGTGTACTGACCGTGGCTATGTGTTGGCCTGTAAACACCGCTGTGCGTCCTGCAAAGTGTCCAACAATGGCCATATGAAAAGGTGGTAACCCATGGCAAAGAGGTTCTGTTACCAACACAACCGCAATGACTGCAAATATCTGGGACAGAAATACATGGGATAGCTGTCAGTTAGACATATCCCTTTACATATCGCTGCAATTCCGGAGGTATGGAAGTATCAACCTCACCTGCATGCTATATAGAAACCAATTAACAACGGCCCAATGTACAATCCCGTAACATAAGTCTACTAACTGATAGCTCTTTAATTAGGGATGGAGCCCACACACATATATATGGAATATGTAGAAATGCAAGCCCCACAAACCTGTATATGCTACATACACCCACCGACATCCCCCACACTAGAAACTATAGCAATACAGACTGCAATAACAGCACAAACATCCAGTTAGTCAATTACATCTGCAGAACCATCAACATACCTTGTGAGAGATACAATTAAAGGTGCCATGCAAAATTGCAGCCGTTATATAATGGAACAAACGGCAATGTTACAGGTTTTGTTTGCAATAGTCCGTTATCAGACGTTGGGATGACAGGAACACCCACATGTTGAACCACATACTCTAGCTGTCACACACAATCCACGGGGGACATGAATCCAAAGTATAATTGTCTCTATGCATAGCAGTTGCAATTACACATAACAAAACACAGTACAGGCCGTCTCCCCGAAGGTAGGGCAAATGGGCAACGCCCAAATGGAGAATTAAATTATACCCCACTGTTGGCGCGTAACTGGCGAATGGAGTAGCTGCACAGCTGATATGCAAGTAATTAGTCACTCAGGAACACCAATTGGCGGGAGGAAACCACATGTTACAGGTATCGACATATATAAGGATGACTTGCTAGACATTCAAACCGTATGCTCATACAAACTACCTGTTTAAGCAGTGTGAGAGAGATAGAGACGAAAGTCCATAACGATAACAAGGTATGTAGAACACTCGGTATGTAAGTTTATGTATAACATGTTTTTTATTAATTATTTACTGTATGTATAGCCTGGTTTGCATTAATTAAAAGTGTCCACACTGCATAAAGTGGGAAAAGGTATTTATGTAGTGATGTCTTGCTGAGCATACTAACGCATGTAGAAACTGTGCGTCCAGCAGTGGGCCACAAGGTACACATCACAGACACCACAAGGGATGCTACATGAGGGCTTTAAACAGAACATTTCCATACAACCCGCCATCAGTGGTAGGGTATGTCCAACAAGTACGTGCCATAGCAGGGGATAGTATATGTTGATATACTGTCACAGTAGGCATGTGTATGGGCATATAACGACAATGACATGTCTAAGGTGGTCCCGCTGTGCAAGTATGCTTTGCATTATGGGATACTATGTGAAATATGTGTAATGTATAGTATTGTAGGTAGATATGTCAGATATTCTACACAGCATAACAGGCATATCATGCATACCAAAGGTATCGTCTATTGGCATGTACAATAACAGGATACATATGGCTTGTAGGCACGGGACATTGCAATAGCATGATAGCTAATCTAAATGGAAGGGCTACCAAGTAACCATGCACACAGGACATGTAATAGCTTCACATGTTCATAGTGGGGTACTATGCAGTCTGGCAAGTCTATGGGCAGGATTCACGAAGGCTTGCACGGAGTCTAAGAATAGTGTAAGACTCCATGCAAGCCTCAAATCCAGGAACAGCCCGAAACTCCGTGTAAGAGACCAGCTAAAACGTCTCTTACACAGACTGGGCGTGGATATGCTAAATACCTCACTTGCAGCTGAAAGGCATGCAAATGAGGTAGAGTAGCGATCCACGAAGCAGAAAGCAGCCCATGTAAGAGCTGTTTTAGCTGCAGAAATGTACTCAATTGACAACTGAGTACGTTTCTGCAAAAATCATAATGGAGCCAAGTCAGCTCCAAATAAAGGGTGCATATGTGTCAGCCAGCATGCCAATGGCCAAATATGTGGCCATTGGCAAGGTACCCCAATGCAAATATGAAAACTAATTCTTTTGTTTTTTTCGGTGATCGACGATGTTTAAACGCAGTGCAGCCCCGCGCAAACGGGTTGCGCTGTATGGAACATAAAAATGAAGGTTATAAACCTACAAATGTGGGTTTTATGCAATACATGGATTTATAATACAGGGACCAGCAGACCAAAAACAACATGGCCACCGTTTAGTGGCTGCTAAGGGGGGAAGCTGAGTCTAACAGATGTAACTAAGCATTAGTAGGCAATCTGATGTAAATGAATGTTAGGATACTGAATTCCACTGTGACATAGCAAATGAGCACATTCTGAGTAGTGTAAGAGATACATAAGGGGGAGGAATAGAGTAGGAGATAGGTGACATCACAGGGGGAATGGTAGAAAGAAATGCAGTTCAGTGGAGGTCAGTGTTACATGACAGATGTCAGACACATATCATGGAAAGAGGAGTGCCACAAGATAAGCATGGGAAAGTCAAGAAATGGAAGGTGTACACTTTTGCTTACACCAAAGTTTCTTGCTGGGCGTGCATGCGCACGTGTGCATGCCATGAAGCGCGAGTAGGACAGTGTGCACGCGTGTAAGGCAGACTGAGCATGTGGGAGCCTGTTGGCAGACTTGTAAGACTGTTTGCGCTTGTGTGTGCGTGTGTAAGGCAGACTGAGCATGTGGGAGCCTGTTGGCAGACTTGTAAGACTGTTTGCGCTAGTGTGCGTGCGTTTTAACCCGAATAAGCAGATTCTGAACCGTGTAAGCATGTGTGTGCGCGTATAAGCCACTGTGAGCGTGTTTCTGCTGGTATGCACGTTGCTCCCCCCTGAGGAAACAGAAAGGAAAAAGGAAGCAACAGAATTAGTAGGAAGCTAGCAGGGAATACTGCTGGAGCTAGCAGGTGAAAACAATTAGAAGCAGGCAATTACACAGGCAGAATAGTAGCTCAGCCAAGCAGTTAAAACTCTTCAAACAGCAGTGCAAGATGTTTCTCTCAAGAGACACTGCAAGACAGGAGTAAGCTATTAGAAGTGAAAACTCAAAAAGCTGAACTCAGAGCAGAAATGCTAGGGGCTGCCATAGCTGTCATAAGGAGACATAGGCGACTTGCTGAGGGTGGTGACAATGCAGATGGTGCCAGACTACCCACAGTGAGGAGACGGAGAAGAATGTACAGGCCCAAGGTCACCTACCATGGGTTACATGAGCTGGAGATAGTAGAGTGCTATAGAGTGGACAGAGACCTCCTGCAGCAAATTGTCGAGCTGTGCAGGCCACGCATCACACACAGAACCAACAGAGGGGAACCCATCCCAGTGGAAACCAAGGTATGTGTTGGCCTAAGAATACTAGCAACAGGTACCTTCCAGAGACCAACTGGTGATATGATGGGGATATCACAGGCATCAGCCACCAGGGTACTGCACCAGTTCCTGGATGCCATGTCAGCACATGTCGGTGATCATGTATATTTCCCCAATGCCCATGAGGTATTGGCCAGCAATATGCGTCTCTTCCAGCAAATAGCGGAATACCCTGAGGTAGTGGGTGCAATAGACTGCACGCACATACGCATCAAAGCACCAGCCGATGAGTGGGGTAGGGCCTACATTAACTGCAAGGGCTTCCCCTTCATCAACTGCCAGGTTGTGTGTGATGCCCAGGGCATAATAATGAATGTGTGTGCTGGCTGCCCTGGGAGCTACCATGATTCCCATATCTGGCATTTGACGCAGCTGTACCAGACATTTGCCAATGGGGACATCCCACACGGACACCTAGTGGGGGATGCAGGTTATGCACTGGAGCCATGGCTGATGACACCCATCAGAAACGCACACACACCTGAACAGGAACGCCATAATGAGGCACATGCACAAACACGTAATATAATAGAGCATGTGTTTGGGCTGCTCATGTCACAGTTCCGGTGTCTGGACACATCTGGTGGAGCCTTGCAGTACTCACCAACTACATGTACCCAAATTGTCATGGTATGTGCTATGCTACATAATATGATCTTGTGAAAACAGCTGCAGCAGGACCAGCATAGGGCCGGGCCAAACACCCCCCCCCCACCATTGCCAAGGCCATCACAGGCAGAACATGACTCGGAGGAGGAACAACCTGAGCCTGCCCCAGTAGGCAGAAGGAGGCATGCCCAGTATGCCCTGGCCTTAGCAAAGAGGCAATGCATAGCACATACACTGGCTCAGTAGGAACGCTGGGAATGATACCCCTCTCTGACTCACTCATATAATAACATGGATGCCTAAAATGACATAACCTGCTCTCAAACATGTACAGGGAGTGTAATATGTGCATCCGACAGAGGCAGCCCTGCAGCACCACCTGAGGCATGAATGCCATGTGTTAAGTAATGTAACACCATGTAGTATATGCACACTTGAGGACCCTGACTAACATTCTACCCTCACCAAGCATGATGCCACAATATGACGATGGGATGATCAATTGCAATAATTGGCTGAAGTATTGCAGTTAGTCAAAGGGGATCCAGTGTGTGCCAGCCTGGGATGACATGCTGAGCATGACATGATGCTCCACCTGCTAGGGGTGGTGTGCACCTATCAGTCCAGGCCTCATGGATACTGGCAAAGGCTGTCGTTACCCACAGCGTGCCCTGAATAGGTAAGGCTCAAAACACAAACCCACCTCCATAGGTACCACAAGGGATAAGAACCTAGATGTAGTGCTACCCAATGCCAGAAGTCTAAACAGCAAGATGCGTGCAGTGTAAGCTCACCCAGTATGGAGAATGTTGATATCTGTCCTGTAACAGAAAACTGGGTCAAGGCTCACAACAGCACCCTAACACTACCAGGTTACACCTCATACTGTGCTGTACAGCCTCAAAACATGGAACAAGCTACAAAAGGAGGGTGACTAGCAATAATTGTCGAGGATAACCACACCCCCATGTTGGTACCACAACAAGAAGCAGCATGGACTAGCCATGGTCAAGTAACAGTGGCTAAAACTGCTTCCCAGTTTATAGCCTGCTACAGATTACTGTCCTAACACCAGGAACTGCACCTGGCCTATATTGGAATACATGAATATATCAAGCCCCCCAAACCACATTATATTGGTTGACTGAAAATACCCAGACATAGACTGGGAGCATTATACTAGCTCCAACACTGTAGGAGAAAAGTTCCTAGAATCCATAAACCAAAATGCCCAGGAACAATGTACCACTCCCACAAGAGGGGTAAGCATACTGGATGTGATAATCAGCAACATGGGTACTGGATGGCAAGATGAGAAGTGTATCCCTCACTGGTAAGACCAGATCACACTGGATATACACATCCTGACCACAGTCCCTGGCCAGAAAACCACAGTGAAAAACATGTGTAAAGCATAAGTTGCACTCCTCCAAACTGATGTGGAATCCATTAAAGGCCCTGTGCAGGTGCAAAATATGGGCCACACCTCAGAACCTGTTATACAGGCATTCCATGAACACAGCCAGGAATGCTTGGATTATGCAATCACAAATAACAACAAGACAATGCCATACACACAGGCATCTGGCATGCTGGACTCCAGCCAATACCAAACCATGCAAGAGAATGAGGAAGCTACTGCATGATAGAGCAAACATAAAAAGGGAAGTAATCACTGATTAGTAGTATGGCAAAAAAATATATCCACACATACAATCCACTAAGGCTAGCTACAACACGTTGAATCTGTGAATCCTGAAGCAATGTTACACCTGCCCCAAGTACACAGACAACCCTCAACTCCCCCCAAGAAATACAAATATATGTGAGAGATGCAACCATTTATCCAAACCGGAGGCTGAGCTCCCTCAACTCAGTACTGTCAAAACTAGTCAGGAGGGGAAGGTAACCACACACACCACAAACCCAGTCCCACATAGACCTATCACAACTGCAAACCAAAGACATAAACACAGAAAAACATTCCCAGAGGCCCAAATTACAAACACGCCACACCAACAGAGGCCTCCAAAGCAGACCCCCAAGCAACCACAACCTCCAAACATAGCACATGCAACACATAGTACACAAAGCTGGTGTGCTAAACAGTCACAGGCCAGAAGGAGAAACAACATGCCTGATACAGTTGTAATAGGTGACTCCATAGTCAGACACACTGCTGTCCTGCTCACCAGACTGAATAAGGGAAAGGGTACAGTAAGCTGCCTGTAGGCTGCTACAATACGCCACATAACACAAGTACGCAGGTCACCCCAAAGCAAGTAGAAATATGGTGCAATCATTGTCCATGCTGGCATGAATGACCTGAGATGTACCTCCCTGGACTACATGAAAAGAGACATAGATGAGCTCTCTGAGTATGTACTCCAGGCCGGTATGATACTGACCATTTGCAGCATCCTAACCTCACCAAGAATGATGCCACAGTACAAACACAAAATGATCAGCTTTAACAAGTGGCACAATTACTGCTGTCATTCCAAGAGGATCTAATGTCCGTCTGCTTGGGATGTCATGCTTCACAAGCCATGCTGCTGTTCCAGGGATGGCTTGCACCTATTACCCCTGGGCGTCTGGATATTGGATAAGGCTTTTGCCACCTCCATAGAGCCTTACGTAGGCAAGGCTGAAAAGACTAAACCACCACCCTAGAAAACATAAGTGGTAAGAAACATAAGGGTAATGCTGACCAATGCCAGATGTGTAAGCCGCAATATGCATGCTCCTGAGGCCCTCCCCAGTATGGAGAACATCGATGTCTGTGCAGTGACAGAAACCTGCTGCAAGCCTCCTGACAGCACACCAGCACTACCAGGTTATACCTCATATCATGCGTTATGGCCCCAAAACCTGTACCAAAACATAAAAGGAGGGGGAGTATCCATATTCAGTACAGACACCCATACGCCCAGGTAACTGAAAATGCACTAAGCATCGGAGACCACCCATGTGCACCTAACCGTAGGCAAAACTGCTGTACAGTCTATAGCATGCTACAGACCACACTCTCACACACAGGAACCCCACCCAGCTGTCCTGAAGACACTGGACAGTATGAATGTCCCACCAAATACCAAACAAGGTACTCACAAATTACCACATAGGTGGTAAACCATTATGTATGGAAGGAGTAATCAGGGACCTAGGGACACAAGTGGACAGTAGCCTGTTATGTGACACTCACATTGCCAATGTGGCTAGGAAGACTGTCTATATTGGACACCGTATCATGAAAGGATTCACATCTACGTCAACAGAGGTCATTGTGCCCCTGTACTGTTCTCTTATCAGACCCATAATCTAGTACAATGCCTCATTTGGGATGTACCTTACCTGACACCTGCAGCAGTTAGAAAGACCTCAAAGGTACCTCACCAAGAGGATAAAGGGTCTCAAATATATGTCATATGCTGCCTGGCTGTAGACACCCTAGCTGAATGCAGTCACATATTGCCTACACAGAGGCATTGTATGTCTGTTGTACAAGGCCATGTCCAACACAGGAGTAATGGACATGCTCCACCCCAGAAAACTGAAAGCCATCGGAGCTGTGAGAGTGAGAGATGTCAACCTCAACACATAATGAAATAGGATGTGCTGGAGGGACAGATACATAACCCAGAGGCTCCCCACACCCTGGAACAGAATCCCACTCCATGTTAGGCAGAGCCCCTCACTGACACTCTTCAACAGGAATCTTGCCAAGTGGATGGATGATCGTAGATGTACACTGGGGGTCTTCACTGTGTCACGTCCAGACAGAGGCACAGTGAAGTAAATCATAAATGGCCATAATATTCACATAGCAAGGGGCGGCGAAAGACACACACACACTCTGGCTAGGCTTACAAATGCCCTAGGGTGGATAGCCTAGTATGAACCTATGGACCTATGAAGATACAAATTGTACAGGACACTAAGGATAATCCCAAGGCTTACTCAACTGATGGTAGGAACCATGTTGGGAATTCACAGATGTGCTCTGAATCACACAAATATTACAAACAACATACCAAACACACACACATATTGCCAACATACAACCTGACAGGTGCAGTGCAATCCCCCCCCCCCTCCAGAATGCTAAATATCTATCCCAGCAGACTGCTGGCCCCCTGACATTGCAGATGCTGAGGTAACAGCCAGCATCTACAAAGCAAAACACACAGCAGCAATGGTATGAGATGGTGTCCTGGGCTGAGTCCAACATGGACTCCAAGAAGAATGGAATGCCAAATCACACTACTGCTCAATGTCAGCCTTACCACAGGATATGTACCCAAAGAGCAGTGTATAACAACAGTGGTCCTTCTCAACAAAGGTGTTGCCTGAATGTATACTGCAAACTACCACCCCAGAATCCTGAGAAGCTTGGTCTGCACAGCTATGGAAAGGATCAGCATGTACCGCAGACATAAAGATATCGGGGACCTACTGACACTGGACCCTACCCAGTGTGACTTTCTTAAGTGCAGATCCTGCCCCTAAACATGTTTGACTCATTTGAAACAGTCATTAAGGTCATTGATGAGGGCAATGTGGTCCACACAGTGTAGCTGGACCTTGCAAAGGCTTCCATACAATACCCTACGTGTTCATTATAGATATGCTCACCAGCTTAAATATAAACCCCTATGTCAGTAGAGGGGTTGCAAACCAGACCAAGGACAGAACTGACATGGTCAGACATGCTGCAGCCATGTCAGACTACAAACCAGATATAACTGGCATCCCACAAGGCTTGGTCCTGGGACCTTCCTCGTTTGGTATATATGTCCCATAGATACAGGCCAACATGGAAGGACTGTGTCCGAACATGTATGCAGAGGACTACAAACTGCCCACCATATCTGACCCTCCAGCTGACACAAGCATCCCACAAAAGAGCCACATAGAAACAGACAACTGGTGCCATAGCCATGTCAGCAAGCTAATTGCAGAAAAGTGTATAGTCAACCACCGTGGATATACAGTAAGTGCCCACCAATTACCACATAGGTGTTAACCCATTACATACTTAACATGTAATGAGAGACCTGGGGACACAAGGTGATAGATATCCTGCATTGGACAAACATGTGGCTGTAGTGTTTACAGAAACATACCATATACCCACCTAATCATGAAGGTTGTCAGATATAGATAAGGGGAGGTCATTGTGGCTCTGCAGTCATCCTTCATCAGCGTTACAATTGACTACAATAGCCCCTGTGGGATGTACCTCAGCAGACACCTCCATCAACTGTAAAGTCCCCAACAGTACCTCACCAGGAGTATCAAAGAGCTTGAACAGATGCCATGTGTTGCCTGATTAAACAAACTGCAGCTCCACACACTGCCATACTGCCCACCCAGAGGCAAGCTGTGCCTGATGTATAAAGCCATGTCCAAGCTGGAATCAATGAACATGCTGCACCTTGTACAATCTGAATGGAAGTGAGCTATGCACATGAGAGACCTGAACCCCAGCACTGACATACATAGGACAAGCTGTACTGCATGATCCATAACACAGAAGCCACCCCCACTCATGAGTAAACTCCCAGTACAGGTTATCCATAGAGTCACTCATCGATTCTCCTCAAGAGGAATCGTGATGAGTGGATGGGAGATGGTAGGTTTACCCTGGGTATCACTGTTATGTCACAGGTAGACGGAGGCACAGTATACTAACCATGACATATGTCATGGCAAACTCCACTTACAATGTGTGTCGAAGGACAAACACACTCTCTGACTAGCATTAGAAATGGCCTAGGCACATCGCTACTGTTTGTTAATGTACACCTATGTTGTGGAATACACTACCAATGTTGGACAAGCCTGGTATAAGTAGTTCATATCTGAAAATAATGCAACATGGTCAGATGTGCACAACTGGCCCCTAACCAGGCTGTTGTGCTCACTATGGAAATGTAAAGTAGTGATAGGACTAAAGCCCAGGATACTGTCCACCATAGTGAAAGTACTGAACCAGTACACTATACGGTACTACAGTGTTAGGTCAGTATGAAAGGATTTTGACAACTGTATGCAAAGTATCCCATGCAAACCCTGCAGGCACAGTATAATCCCTGTTGTGTTCACACACAAAGCAGTTGGACAGTAACTACATAACATGACACACAACCATAAACAGGAGATATTGTTGAAGTTCACATTCATCCACAAATGTGGTGGGCTGCAGAGTTCAACATATGGAAAGCTCACACTGGGCATGCTCGCACACTTTGATAAATGAGATATATGTCAGACAACATGCCATGGGAAGGCTGAACTGGGCATGCTCACACACTTAGGCCAAATCTCAGTTTAGCAGTTGGCCACACATATCTGGTATTTGTACGTGTTAGTCCAGGAACCAACCACATTACAGCAATCTGCCCAGTGCACACAGTTAAATGACTACAGAGACATACGTGATATAGTGGATCCCTCCCATATGCAAATGTCTTCCACAGATACACAAGTTGTTCATACAAACAGGGAATGCTATGGCAATAAATACTTGCAAACAGTCTATCAGCAACAAATACTGTGCATCTGACAATTAAACATATGGGTGTAGAGGTCAACACTAGGCTGTTTGCCCTTGGGAATGACAGCTTAGCCAGAGTGTGCTTGGCGTCTTCCTCCCCAGTACAGTAGGCTACTGTGCAACTGTAAAGTAGGTCACATAAGGCACCATGTGAGGCTAGTGTGCTGTGCCTCTGTCAAGCAGGGACACAGTGGAGATCCCAGGGTTTGAATTTGCTAAGCCACATCCATGTTGTTGGTGTATGCTGGAAGAGGATTGCTGAGGACCTCTAACAGTAAGTGGGCGTCAATAACAGACTGAGGGGAGCCTTATCTGCATTGTCTGGACAATTTCACTGTCAACACTGTGTCATGATGATTATGAGGGATTGAAGTGTCATGCCGGTACTGTTCAGAGATGTCCTCCCTCTGTGGGCTACTGCTCTGCAATGTATTAGCTCACTCTGTCTGTTGGACAGCTCATATATGGCTGGTGTACACCTGACAGGTGTCCTGTTGTGGAGCAGTCATGGGTATATTTGGGATAGCGTGATCAATGCAAACCTTCCACATGCTCATAGAATGCAATTGTCAAGGATTATGCAGAGTGGCCTGTATACTCCCCCAGCATGGGTCCTTTGAAGTCTTCCACCCCAGTCTTTACAAGTGTAAAGTCTGCTTTTGATAAATACAGTTTGTTTGCAGTGACAACCTTGCCTGGGGGTGGGGATGGGATATGGATGTCCAGGGAAAGGTGGGTATGGTCAGATATCAACAATGGTGGTCTACCTCTGGTGTGAAACAGTGAGTACCCATGTTGCAGATGGTCAGGTGCAATATGTATTCCCCCTTGTGGCTGTGGTGAGTGGTTCTGCCATAGCACATGGACTCACAAATTGTAGTGGCTGTAGGGTAATGTTGTAGAGGCCTGAGTAGTTCCCACACACAATATGCCTGTACCTGACATTAACAACTGGAATGGTGTATGTGAACACCTGCATATCCTGGCACTGTTCCCAGGAAAGCAAAGTGTGTGTCCTGGATGTGGGATGGGTGGTCTGGACTGGTTGTGTTGTGTGTTACAGGTCCTGTGGTCACGAAGCATGGTATAGAACATAACCTGCCAGTGCGATGTGCATATCTGACCCTGAAGTAGGTGGCTGCAAATGCATATATATGCTATCCCCCACCTGACAGGTAGTACTAGATGTACATACCTCTGTAGAAATAATGATGTCAGTACCCTATAAATACTGCAGGTGCAGAGCAGATGCTCAGTAATTCGGATAGTGCGCTCTGCTAATGCATCTCTCTCAAGTGGCATAATATAGTTTGGTAGGGGTTTGAATCCTGCAAATGCTCAGTGTGGGTGAGCGAGGTTGTTGTATATGCAAGTCTGTGTGAGAGAAATGTCCCCTTTTGGCAACTGGGAAAACAGACTACAGGATGCACATTCCCCTTTCTCAACACTGATGATGACAGCACCCTATAAGTGCAGCAGGAGAAGGGAGACCTCCAAGTAATGCGAATAGTGCACTCCGCTAATGCGTTTGTCTCGAGTGTCATAACATAGTTAGGTAGGTGTTTGAATCCTACAAATGCCCAGTGTGTATGGAGGGGGGTTAGTGTGTGTGCAAGCCTGTATGAAAGGAATGCCCCTTTTGGCAACTAGGAGAACACACTACAGGCTGCACATTCCCCTTTCTAAACACTGATGATGTCAGCACCCTATAAGTACAGCAGGAGAAGGAAAACCTCCCAATAATGCAAATAGCGCGCTCTGCTAATGCATCTATTTCAAGTGTCATAACATAGTTAGGTAGGGGTTTGGGTCCTGCAAATGCCCAGTGTGTGTGGAGGGGGGTTAGTGTATATGCAAGTCTGTATGAAAGGAATGTCCCTTTTGGCAACTAGGAGAACACACTACAGGATGCACATTCCCCTTTCTAAACACTGATGATGTCAGCACCCTATAAGTACAGCAGGAGAAGGAAGACCTCCCAGTAATGCGAATAGCGTGCTCTGCTAATGCATTTGTCTCAAGTGTCATAACATAGTTAGGTAGGGGTTTGAATCCTGCAAATGCTCAGTGTGTGTGGAGAGCGGTTAGTGTGTGTACAGTTCTGTATGAAAGAAATGTCCCTTTTGGCAACTAGGAGAACACACTACATGATGCACATTACCTTTTCCAAACACTGATGATGTCAGCACCCTATAAGTACAGCCGGAGAAGGGAAACCTCCCAGTAATTCAAATAGCGCGCTCTGCTAATGCATTTCTTTCAAGTGTCATAACTTAGTTAGGTAGGGGTTTGAATCCTGCAAATAACAAGTGTGTGTGTTTGGATGAGGGGAGTTTGTGTGTGTGCAATTCTGTATGAAAGATATGTGTTTTTTGGCAATTAGGAGAACACACTACATGATGCACATTACCCTTTCCAAACACTGATGATGTCAGCACCCTATAAGTACAGCCGGAGAAGAGAAACCTCCCAATAATTCAAATAACGTGCTCCGCTAATGCATCTCTCTCAAGTGTCATAACATAGTTAGGTAGGGGTATGAATCCGGCAAGTGTGTGTGTGTGTGTGTGTGTGTGTGTGTGTGGTGTGGGGTGGGGTGGGGTGGGGTGGGGTAATAGGGTATGTGAGAGAACAGTTCCTTTTGGCAACTACTACAATACACCAGATGCTGCATAATCCCCCAGTAAACACAGGTTATGTCACCACACTATAAGTACAGCCAAACAGGGCAAATCGCCCAGTAATGCAAATAGTGCACTCTGCTACTGGGTCTCTTACTACTGTCAGACGACGGGGGGGGGGGGTAGTTGGGTGTGTGTAATTGCAAGTGTGAGGGAAAACAGTTCCTTTTGGCAACTACTACAATACACCAGATGCTGCATAATCCCCCAGTAAACACAGGTTATGTCACCACACTATAAGTACAGCCAAACAGGGCAAATCGCCCAGTAATGCAAATAGTGCACTCTGCTACTGGGTCTCTTACTACTGTCAGAGCACAGTTGGGTGTGTGTAATTGCAAGTGTGAGAGAACAGTTCCTTTTGGCAACTACTACAATACACCAGATGCTGCATAATCCCCCAGTAAACACAGGTTATGTCACCACACTATAAGTACAGCCAAACAGGGCAAATCGCCCAGTAATGCAAATAGTGCACTCTGCTACTGGGTCTCTTACTACTGTCCAGTTCCTTTTGGCAACTACTACAATACACCAGATGCTGCATAATCCCCCAGTAAACACAGGTTATGTCACCACACTATAAGTACAGCCAAACAGCAAAATCGCCCAGTAATGCAAATAGTTGTACACTATAAGTATCGCCCAGTAATGCAAATAGTGCACTCTGCTACTGGGTCTCTTACTACTGTCAGACCACAGGGGGGGGGTAGTCGGGTGTGTGTAATTGCAAGTGTGAGGGAGCAGTTCCTTTTGGCAACTACTACAATACACCAGATGCTGCATAATCCCCCAGTAAACACAGGTTATGTCACCACACTATAAGTACAGCCAAACAGGGCAAATCACGCAGTAATGCAAATAGTGCGCTCCGCTACTGGGTCTCTTACTACTGTCAGAGCACAGTTAGGTATAATAGGGTATGTGAGAGAACAGTTCCTTTTGGCAACTACTACAATACACCAGATGCTGCATAATCCCCCAGTAAACACAGGTTATGTCACCACACTATAAGTACAGCCAAACAGGGCAAATCGCCCAGTAATGCAAATAGTGCACTCTGCTACTGGGTCTCTTACTACTGTCAGACCACAGGGGGGGGGTAGTCGGGTGTGTGTAATTGCAAGTGTGAGGGAACAGTTCCTTTTGGCAACTACTACAATACACCAGATGCTGCATAATCCCCCAGTAAACACAGGTTATGTCACCACACTATAAGTACAGCCAAACAGGGCAAATCGCGCAGTAATGCAAATAGTGCGCTCCGCTACTGGGTCTCTTACTACTGTCAGAGCACAGTTAGGTATGTTTTGGAAACCCACAATTCCCACGTGTGTTTGTGTCACACAAAATGCCCATGTGTGGCTTGTTGTTCATAACAATGCATGACATTGCTTAAACCAGCAATGGCAATGCACACATGATGCATGTGTGTGCCACATACACATATATACCTGTGACCTTCAATAGTTCCCATGTCTGACACATGCCTCAAGTGAATAAATGTTATGACTGTGTCTTACTGTGCAGGGGCTGCATGCGGTATGTGTATATACAGTGTGAGTTGTATATGGTATCATCCTAACAGCGGGGGATACACATCTGGTCTGGGCCATATAGTCTACATGTAGTCGATGAACAAGTGCTGCATGTTCCCACCTGTTGTGGGAGTGGTAACATGTTGTTCCACTGCAATCCAGTGACTACATGCTAGGAACCTTTCAGCTAGTGTGTTGTAGCTACAGTAATGCTCACACACAATGTTTGGCTGGATGCAGTCCAGCCATATAAAGACATATGTAGAGACCATCATATTCCCAGTGTTGTTAGGGAGGACAGGTGGGTTTCCTGTGTATGGGAGGGTTGTGTGTGCCAGACTATGAACCAGAAGGCAGTCCAACACACTGTTAGCTGCACATGGATAGGCCCTGCTGCTTTGTGCTGTGTCGACAACCTGGAGGTGTGTGTATCTGTGGTGCCTTGAGATACCTCCCCCCTGTTCATGTGTGGTACATGTGTAGGGGATGACAGGCATGGTAAGAGGTATAACCTGTCAGTGATAGGTTACACCTGTGAGCCGTGAATCAGGAATCTGTTACTGCACAGATATTGCAGTTTACCATGCTGAGGACAGTGTCCAGTGCATGCATCTTGTGGTGTACACTGCTAGTGTTGTGTAGCATTACTGTTAGTGTCCTATCCCGTGTGATACCCGCAGAGGTGGCTTTGTAATCTGAGCCCTGCATCAAAAGGCACTATGTGTGTATCAAGAGGCTTCGCCAATATACACTGGACCATGGGTGACACGTGCAAGCTGCCCCTCGCAAATCATTGTGGCTTCCCTAGCATGTAAGCACACACTGACAGCCATTGGATACCCTATGCATAACATTGGAGATTGAGCAAAATGTAGACATAGAACACCCTTCCTACATATTGTGGTAGCATAACTGGTGAGGGTAGGATGGCAACCAAGGTCAGACTCATACCAGCCCGTGCCACATGCTGAGAAAGCCCTTCTATGTTCCTTATCATGTAGTCCAGGGAAGTACATCTCAGGTCATCCATAGTGGCATGGACAATGACTGAGTCATATGTGTCCATGCCTCTGACTGACCTGTATGCATGTGTTATGTGGTGGATCATAGTGCCCCACGGGCATATCACTGTGACCATCACCATGTACAGCCTGTTGTGCGGGACCCCACTGCACCGGCCAAGAGAGGTACCTGACACATCTGTAGCAGGTGTGTTGTGCAGCCCTACAGGCTGTGAGTAATTGGCACACAGGTTGTGTGTGCCATGTGTGGCATGTGCTCTGTTCCGATGTAATGTATGCCTGTGTGCCAGCTGCAGAGGTGTGTGATGCTCAGGCAGGATGCTATTCTGAGGCTCCAAGTATGCCCCAGTGTGTTCATGTGTTTGGATTGCTGTCAGTGCAGGTCTATGTCAGACTGGTATTCTAGTCACTGTAGTATATCATGCCACCTGACAGGGTATGCCAGTACTGAGTTCAGAGTGCTCAGTCCCTATATTGGCTATGTGGTTGCATCTCACACATGTGTTGTACGTTCCTGGCCAGGGGAGAGGGTTGACTGCATACATGTGGCAGCTGTGACATTGCCACATGACTCACATATTCCACAACTGGACCATAGAGGTGATTCACAAGTTACCTTTGCACATGCTACCATAGTAGTGTGATTGCTATGGTGATTACCAACACATAGGGCCAATGGGGAACAACATACTGAAGGTGAGTATGTGTGGGTGTACTGCTTCTGATTACATAACGCTGGCATTTATGACTGCACACGTGGGCAAATGCCAGGTAAGTCATATGCAATGTGTCACAGGCAACGTACATGCGAACAGGACAGACAGTGACGTTCTGTCAAGTGAGACATTGACATACGTATAGTAAGCTATGCAGATGTCACTAGGAATCCACAGAAACTCTGTAAATCTGCATTGCAGGTGGAATCAGTGTTCCAGGGAACCTCAAGCAAACATGCATGCAAACAAAGCTACAGTATGCAGGGCTGGAAGTAGTCCATTGTACAACAAAGAAGGGGTACCACTTCCAGTAGGTAACAGTGCAAATATGCAGGCACTATAAACATGTACCCAGGAATGCACAGCTCAGATGTCCATGGTAAAACTGAAATTGTTTAGAATGTAATTTAATTTAAATTAAATTGGTACTGCACACATATCAACATGCACAAACATCCACATTGCATAGTCATTGTGGGCAACATGCCACCATTAGTGTACATGTCCATCATTGCATATTACTACTTGCATTACCTTCTCCCCTGTGCTACCTATGTATGTGGCTATCTGTTGACATCCTTACCACCAGTATGCAAAAATGTGCAGCTGTTACACTATGGTACTTACTATGGGTGTAGATAACAATTCAGGACAGTCATACAGTTACTGCATCAGGCATGCTGGGATATACACACAATCATATCAGCACACTGTACTGTTACCAACATGATACTATTAATACACTTCTATGTAGTCACCCTGTGCATCAGCAACATGTTAACCTGTTCCTGCACTGATGTTAGAGATTGCAGGAGGTGGCACAGTTTCATCATATGCACAGGGTATGAACTAGGTATGCCTGAGTCTGCCACTGATACCACCAATTGACATGTATGTGTATGTGTGTTGGTGAGGGACAGCAGTACAGGGTGGGGCACTGTTGATGCAGTGTGTGCATGTATGTGGTAGCCCTAGGTGTTAACATTTCGCATGTGTGCATGCATGCACACAGTTCCACCTCATGGCTGCCATATACTGGAGTTTGTGGACAGCCACAGACTGCACATGCCAGGTCATACAGATCAGTGTCTGTGGCCACGGACACGGTACCTGTGCCTGGCAGGGGTGCTACAGACCATATCCAGTACTAAGGCAGACTGGGTACTGTCATCAGAAGCGGGTGTTCATTGACTGGACACAGGTTCCTGTTGGGACTGTCCAGAGCCATGTGCACATGGTCTCCTGGGACGGTCTGATGACAGCACAGACCCAGCATTGCTGGGGCAGCTGCTAGCACTATGGGGGTGTCCGTGGGCCTGTTGTCGTCCGCGCTGACTGCCAGCTGCTGCTGTTGCTGGCATACGGCCATGTCGACGCCGCAACCATCCACCATTGCCCTGGCTCATGGACATGTAGTTGTGGCACTGCTGTAATATGTCCCCACAACGTCTGTCTATGACATCGGTGAAATTACGGATAGCATCCGCAATGTCACGCATACTGTCAGTCATGGATGTGCGACATGCTCTCAGCTCCCTCAGACCCTGTCTGGTGTACCTTTCCATACATGACTGTGCCTGCGTGACAGCCCGAAACATAGCTGAGGTTGACAGACCTCTTTGGGCACATCTGCCAGAGGCAGTACGCCCATGGATGCTCCCATGAGAACCCATGGGCAACTGTCTGTGTGTTACCATCTCAGGACCCTGCCCATGGCTGCTGTGTGGGGAAGCATGTGCCACAGATACCACATTACCCTGGTCAATGCCCACTGTATCCTGTCCATCACCCAGGGACATTGGTGACATAGGATGTACTGGCAGGATGACTGTGCGCAATGGTGGGGTTGACAGCTGTGCACTGTCAATTGGCTGACCAATGACGGACCCTGACACACCTTCCTGTGCCATTACACAGATATCATCATTATCAGTACATGTGGCACCAGATTCAGGTTCCCTGCTGCAGGACACCAAAGCAGCACCAGAACCTGTGGGAGGAAGACAGGAAACACAGTTTACAATGTCTACACAATGTTACCAGTGATGCACACATGCACACATGCACACGTGGACACATGCACACATGCACACGTGGACACATGCACACATGCACACATGCACACGTGCACACATGCACATGTGCACACGTGCACACATGCACATGTGGACACATGCACACATGCACACATGCACACGTGGACACATGCACACATGCACACCCCGCAGTATACACACAGAGCACTACTGAGTTACACTATTATTACTAGCACTATCAAGACTATTATAGGTATTGTTAATACACACTCACCAGCATGGATGGCCTGCCTTGCTGTAACACTGAAGGGACCTGCAGAAATGAGGGGATTAATGTCAGTGGGCACAACTGTGCCATTGATACTGTGTATGATACAGTTCAGTAGTATAACAGTTGCCTTTCACATGTCAGCTGCTGATATTGGCAATATCACACCTGCACAATTACATACTATGTTGACAGCTACATACCAAGGACACACCTTACACATGCATAAACTAACAGTGTACAGAACAGTCAAGTGTACATATGGCATATTACCTGCACGCTCCATGTCGTGTTGCTGTGTGGCTCCAGCCTCCATCATAATGAAGGTGTGTTGCTGTTGATGTTCCTGGGCTGGGGCCACAACACTTAGGAGTAGCCCCTCCAGTCTGGTGAGGGGGGGATGTGTGGCCACCCCACCTCCTGTGGCGACTTGTTGCCTGTGGATATCCAATGCACGCTGACGGACATTTCTGATTAAATCACTGCAGTGATGTCATACCTGTTCATATGTCCTATTATGCGTGCCAATGTCATTTACCCTACGGACAAGGTCTTGCCACAGTGCAGCCCTCTCATGCTGATTCTGGCTGGTGCGGGAAAACAGTATGTCATAATCCCACACCAGGCTCTGGTGTATCTCTTCATCTTCTGCAGCAGAGTAGGCAGGATTTCGCTGACGTGCCATGTCCCTGAAAGAGAACACAAACAGGATATCAGCAAACTATGACAGCAAAATATGGCACACATACTATACATGATACTCAACTGTAGTGATATACTACTACTCCCATATGTAGCACGTGTGTGTCTCTTGGTGGATACACATGTACATGGCCAGATATCAGTGCTCAGCCGACACCTGTGCAACAATACCTGCCACATTCCATGCAACATAGTACCAAGCCCCATCAGTCAGCACAGTGAGACAGGTCCAATGCACCACCTCACTCTGGGGGTTCATAACAAGGTACTGTATGTGGAACGTCATCCACTAGTGTGATCTGGACACAAACTAATCGGCCTGGATATACATATCCCACCACCACCACCAGCACAGTAGACTACTTTGAAATATATGTGAATAGACAGATTTTCACTTGTTAGGACTGAGATGGTATCCATGCAGCCCACTGGGCCAGTGGAAGCCACAACCCACAATGCTGACCCCTTTGCAAATGCTTCCCACGGACATCCCCAAGAATGCATGGAACATGCACACACAATTCTAACCCAGACCCTATGCACAAAGGTTAAGCATCCTGTCTGGTGGACCCCAGCCAAAGACAAATTGTATGACGATAGAAGGAGGCTACTGCAAGACAGAGCAGAATCACATAAAGGGAAGGCATCTGTGGTCAGCACTAGTAAAAAGCTAAGTTCTCTCATAACAACATCCAAGGCCAACTCTGAGAGAAAAATGGCCAAGGACACTAAAGATAACCACAAGGCCTTCTTCAGTTTTTTTAGAAACATGGACCAAAAGCCTCAGATATGCTCAGAGTTAGTACACAACTACATAAAATTCACTGAACCCACAGATATTGGCAACATTCTGGCAGACAGATTCAGTGCAAATATCCTCCCTCCCTCTTCCCCAAAAGAAGAAATACTTATCACAGCTGAATGTAACCTCCCTGTCATCTCAGATGTCCAGGTGAGGGCTGCCCTCAGCAAAGCAGAACACACAGCATCAATGGGACCTGATGGTATCCCTGGATGTGTGCTACATGAACTCCAAGAGGAGCTACAACCGCAGATAAAAATGATATTTAACCTTAGCCTTACTACGGGATATGTACCTGAACACTGGCGTACAGCAACAGTGGTCCCACTCCACAAAGGAGGCACCTCTACAGACCCTGGGAACTACCACCCCATAAGCTTAACCAGCCTGGTCTGCAAAGCTATGGAAAGATTCATTATGGAACTCATATACAGCAACATTGGGGACCTACAGACCCTTGATCCCACCCAGTTTGGCTTTGTGAAGGGCTGATCCTGCCTTTTGAACCTGGTTGACTTTTTCAAAACAGTCACTACAGGCATTGATGAGGGCAAAGAAGTCCATACAGACTACCTGGACTTGCCTAAGGCCTTCAACACAATACCCCACTCAGGCATCATAGACAAGCTCATCAGCTTAAATGTTAATACATATGTCACATGATGGGTTGCAAACTGGTTAAACAACTGAATCCATAAAATCAAAATTGCAGGAGCCATGTCAGACTCAAAGCCAGTCACAAGTGGTATCCCACAGGGCTCTGTCCTAGGACCCCTCTTGTTTGGCATTTACTTCTCAGATGTGAAAGCAAACATGGGCGGGTTGTGGATGACAAAGTTCCCAGATGACTGCAAACTAGGCGCCATAGTTGATACACCAGCTGACACACACATCCTACGGACATGCCTCACTGAAATGGATAACTGGTGCCAGAATCATGGCCTAACACTGAATGGCATGAAATGTATAGTCATCACCTTTGGGTAAAACAACGTACACACAACTTTTCACATAGACATACATATAGATACAGACCAATAACACATATGGAGGGTTCACAGTATGTAGACTATTAAATTGTTACTTTACATTACCTGTGTTTGTCACAGCTGATTGTGTTACCATTTGTATAGGTTCCTGCTGCTGCTAGCCCAGCTTGATACTGTCACTGATGACAGCTTCAACTTACTTTTTCTTACGTGTAGTTTTTGTTTGTGTTTTTATTTTCTTTTTTTCTCTCTCTCTCTCTCTCTCTCTCTGCCTCCAGATGGTGCAATGAAAGTATTGCATGCTTGGACTGGGAGTTCAGCATGCTTTTGTTGGTATCTGCATATGTCCATGTGATGGCCTCTGCACCAATTGTTAGCCAGCATTTGCTGATTGCATGCATTGTAAGGGCGGGGACCATGCTGGTATGCTGTGGACACTGCTCTGTGAGTGTAAAGGTTAGTATCTCTCTCATAATTCAGGCTGTGTTGTAGATTAACATTTCTCCATTCATCTCTCCTGTTTCCTGTACTAAGTGTGTATGTAAACTGACACCTACAACTACTACTACTACTGTTAATATGGGTGTGTGTGCTTTCCTGTGGGACTTGTGGTGTGTGGCTTGCAAGGTGCTACACTGACATTATTACCTACTAGCTACCAACTAGCATGGCTGTTTCTGTTCACACACTACTATTATAGAAATCCACTACATTTGACAGTAAATATACATGACATGCTTTGTGTACTACACATCCTATATTCCCTTTACATTCATTCCTACTATTACATGATATATTTATTGTAGCACAATGTTCTTATATAACAATCATGGCTTAGTGGTAAGTCATGCAGATTACTGTTTCCAAGGTCCTGGGTTCGGGACTGACAGTGGAATTTTATTTTGCTTTTGAACAGACTACAGGACCTGTCATTCAGAGTGACTAAGGCACTTTTAAGCAGTTGTAACCAGGGTTAGCGCTGGTTTGCGCGGAGCTCCCGCATGCGCACTGGCATTCAGCTCCACGCACACCCACTTACAACTGCTTAAAAGTGCTTACTGCTTACACCAGCTATTTTCTTTGAAAGAAATGAAAATGGGGAGACAGAAAAGTGGTGAAAAAGGGGTCACAAAGAGGGTAAGACAGTAGGGAAACAAGCTTGGGTTTTGCAGGAGGGATGCAGGTAAGGCCCATAGCTGCCCATTTCTTCATCAGCAACAGCTGTGCATATGTTTGTAATTTGGTGTGACATTTGAAACCTTCCACCCCTGAGAGAGGTGTAAGGACAACAATAATACTTGTTGTACAGCCAATTGTAATTGACAGTTTCCATGTCCAGCAGACATGTGTGCGAAATGGGCAGCTATATATGGGGCGTAATTTTTTTGTGGGTACAGAGTGCCCTTTTTTTTTTTTTTTTTTCAGGTGAGAGTGGTATGTCAGGTAAAGGAAGTCGGTATAGCTGGGGAGGTAGGTTGGGTAGGTCAACAGACAAGACAAACAAGACACATACAGGGGCAGTGTATGACATGTGTGGGGGGGTTTACACAATTGACGGGGACGGATGTTTGGATATCCAGAGCCCATGAGCCCACAGATGGCAACAGTGGAACTGATATCCCCACCCATGGGAAGTTGCCACTGTACCTTCACTGCCCAGGATGGGGCTGTGCTCGGGGCTGTGTAGGCCGGACAACAGGCATGCCCGTTAGTTGTGCCACTTGTGCCTCAAGCTGGCGTAGGGGCCCAAGAACAGCTTCCTGGATCTCCCTACGCACCACAGTCTGGACGCTACGGAGGGTGAGTGGTGGTTCTCCTCTGGCCACACTTGCAGAGGGGGAATGAGCCCCATCCCCTGGAGCGCTTCCACCCGCGGGTGGCACAGTAGTGTCCGGACTGGGCACTACTGCCAGGTGCACTCGCCAGATGAGGTGGGAGAGGTGGGTCCGCTGGAACCCTCCTTCCCTGTCGTCCTACGTTTTGCATTATGTCATGACAGTTTGGGTTAGTAACATACAATACCATTCGCAATTACTTGTAACAGCATGCATTAGTATTCCCATTAACCAAACACCCAGATATTCACACCATTGAACAGCGAGCATAACACATGTATAATTTGAACAGCAATACACAGTCCAACAACATGCAGGGTTGATTGATGGCAGCAGGCCATCAGGTTTGGATGTATGAACAGGGCAGATGCATCAACATACATGCAAATATGTATGACCCAACAGGACAAATGTCCAGGGGTGTTAATTGTGATTGCACATATCAATTTCACGTGGAATGGATTATATGTGGTTATAGGGTAGGGTGAAGAAAATATAATTAATACCTTCAAATACCAATACATATGCTGTACATTTCTAATAGCTGCAGATATATACACACTACAGTTCTACCTACAGTTTCCTATGTGATAACTACTTCAAGTTGGAGATAGGAATGTTACTGCTACATCAATATACATTTTCATTTTTATTCATACACGTTCATATCTGGCTCTGTTCAGCTACATCATCCTGCTACATTTGCTTTATATAGTTATAGACAACTGTGGATGTTTGGTATTTCAGACAATCATACTATCTGCATATTGCAGACTGAGAGCAACATATCCAGATTTTGGGATACGCATTCCAGCTGCAGGAACATTTTGAACACATTTCGCAGTTTGGTTCTGCTTGTCACATTCATTTCATTCTGTACTGACTGCAGTATACTTTATTCAGGAGTTATTACTACTTTATTGGTGGATTCATAACTCTTTCTCACACTCTCTCACTTGTTTTATTTTTACAATTCAGGATGGTACCTACTTCTAGGCTTTATTGACATGTTTTACCTGTAGTTATTACAATCCTTTCCAACAGTCTCACTTCTGTCATGTTTCAGTATT
The DNA here is from genome assembly GCF_019279795.1 of Protopterus annectens. NCBI lineage: Eukaryota > Metazoa > Chordata > Ceratodontiformes > Protopteridae > Protopterus > Protopterus annectens. Next base: position 998,448,866 of record NC_056746.1, on the reverse strand, counting down.
TCAACAGGGATATATTTCACACATGTGATTTGCTCATCTTCTGCAGCTGTACTTTTCAGCCTGCTGCAGGTTGTGTACTATTATATTACAGGTGGGGCATCTTTATTTCAGACTTTATTTCAGACATTTTCATTTTTCTGTTTGGATTACAGACTGCAACACACTTTTGTAATCAAGCAATACTTGCAAACACTCTTACACTGTTACTTGCACATTTTATTACTTAGTGACTACACTGCACTCTTTTGCTAACTGTCATACTTTTATATTTATTTACAGTTACAGGGAGAGGATTACTGACCTGCCTGGTGGCGCAACCGCACCAGCCTATCGCCATAGGCTCTGCGGTTCACAGAACGGACACCTGCAGCTGTAATATAAATAAAGTAATATTTAAATACACATCTCCATAATATCAGCTAGGTTAATTTCTTACATACATAATTAGATGTAACTTACTCAGTAGTGGGGCGTTGGGCATTTGCCGGGCCTCCTGGATCCAAAGGTTCAGTTGGTCCTGCTTACGTCTCTTCTGGTCCGCATGGTGGTGACGGACCTGCTCACCAGTCCTTGGAATCCCTGTGGCACTGGTGAGATCATGAGCCAACCGGTCCCACGCCTCAGCCCTATATGCTCCCCACAGGACCTGGCCCTGCATGAGTTGGGCCTCATGACTGTGAACAAGGAGCCAGACCATATATCTGGACTCCTCAATGCCCCACCTCTGTGCTCGGAAGCAACTACCCTCACCTACTCCTGACATTCTGGCTGCAAGTTAGTTCTACAATCGGTTATGCTGTGTATTCCCACCAATGGGGCTTATATATGCCGTTTTACCCGCACTTATCTGTGATTGGCCATTTTGGAATTGTATCAGCTTCACAAAACCTGCTTTGTCATGCTCCTCTTTCTATTCATTCCTATATATTTGCTATTACTGCGTTTCTAAGTACAGCTGTCATGGCTTAGTGGTTCAGTACCTTGACTATGGTGCATGGTATCCTGGGTTTGAAACTGGCCACTGCTTTTTATATTTTATGACTGTCTAGACAGGCTAGGGTGTGTGTCTGTGCAAAGGCAGTTTTGTTACAGCTTGCTCAACGTTGCCCGTCGGTTAGCTTGTTGGCACGGTGCGCAGCTCTGCGCAAATGGGTTACACTGGTTTACACCTCATTTGGCTGTCAGCAAGCATATTACGCTCAGCTCAGCTAGGGGCACACAGTTTCAGCATGTTAAACCACGGCTCACCTACGGACACTCATTTTGCACCTGTTGAACCACTGCTCACCTACGGGCACTCATTTTGCACCTGTTAAACCACTGCTCACCTACGGGCAGATGCACTCACCTTGTTAAACTGTAGCTCAGTTATAGGCACATCTGGCATTTGTTATTATTTTGTTATCTCACATTTCTTCAAAATAAATGGCCTATTTCATTACATTTTACATAAAATATAATTTTATATGTGTACATATATGTCAGGGACTTGTTTCGTGCTTATTTCACTAAAAATAAAAATTGATGTTGTGGGGGCTTGAACCATGACTTCCTGCTCTTCAGCCAATATCTGTACCGCTACGCTATTGCTTTTTGGCTTACTTTGCATAGTTAGTTCTTATATGCTTTTCCACTTACTGCTAACTGTGGCTGAGCTACGGGCACGCCTGCACAAACGAGTGCACTCACGGGCAAACATCTTTGCAATTTAAAAAAAATATAACATGTTCATTTATATAATTTTATGTTCATAGTCTGTGGGGGCATGTGTTGTGTTGTGTTTATTCACATTTCCATGTACTCTGTCGTGGGGGGTTACTTTAGGCACTTTTACTCTTCTGGGGGCATGTCCGCTTGCAGGGCTCGGCCTATGGACACGCCCCTACTGTCTTCCATGGACCGTGTAAGCCTTAGATGTGATTCAGCATGCCCTCATGCATATGCATGACATGCTGACATCACACCGTTTAACTGCAGCCTCCGTGTAAGCCTTGTAACTCTTACACGGAGGCTTCGTGAATCCTGCCCAATGTGTAAGCACAACTACAGTGTTCACACCAGTGGCACCTCTCTAGGGTAGTGTCCTGTGAACAGCAGAGCCATGTGTTACCTGCACCTCTGCACAGTACAGCCACTGCAGTGATCCCTGGTGTACATGTGTCTCCCAACCACCAAGGGAGGTATCACATGAACAGTGCTACTGAGTGTCCCTGCATGATGTACATATGACTCATGTTCCAAAGCAAGGTGAGTGACTGGTTTGGGAATGTAACCCTCAAGCACATCCCACTCATTGTTGCGTGTGTGCACATATCCATGAGCATGTTGCTCACAGTGGCTTTTGCTTATGTCGTGTATGTGGAGTATATCCATTAATATTGTTGTGGACATGGGCCCTGTCTGTTCAGCAGAGGTCACCCCTGAGTATGTAGTATGCAAATGTGTGCAGATGTGGTGTCCGTAGTTCAGCCGCATACTTTAACTGTCTGAGCTCAATAAACGTCATGGCGTGTTAATGGTGTGGTATGTAAAGCTGTAGCTGTTGTGTAAGGTACACCCTAAATGGGGTGGTGTACCCTTGAATGTGTGTAGACGTCTTGAGTTCAGAGGTACAATGGGTGCCTATGTACCAGCTACACACCCAGTACAGATAAGTGTGGCCACGTAGAAGGATATCCATGCCACAGTGGCAATACAGTAACCACAGGAGTGGGTGCGACATACGTGTGTACTACAAACATGTACAATGTAGGGGACTACCACCTATGTGATAGTCAGTGGGTGAATGGTGTAATACAAAGGTGATGTTCATGCACCTTGTGTCATGCAGCTTGAGGCCATGATATTCATATCAGGTATCTGTCACAGTGACACCCGTATGGATGGAGTCAGTATCAGCTGATGGATCAATCATGGCGCTTTGTATGCAGGGGTTTGTAAAGCTAGGCAGAGAAAGTCCCTCTGTGCTAGCCTGTACCTCAGGGAAGCATATACTGAACGTGAGGGGCCCAATGACTGAGGACTGTGGTATGGCAAATGTAACTGAAATGCAGTAGGTACTATAGTATGCTACCCTCATTGTGTGTGTCCTGTCCATGAGCCACATTGCATAATATCCTGAGACATAGGGTACGATGTGCAGGTGGATGTGTATGTTGTCAATACCAGAATGGAGAATGGTGCTGAAAGGCAATGAGAGGACAATGTAGGATGTGTGGACTCCCGTACCATCATCAACTACCCTGGTAACTGTATGAAAGAAGTCCACCAGGTGTAGGGGCCATGCTCTGGCCCTAACAAGTCCAACCCGGGTGGCATCAAAGGACTGGAGCCCAACAATGTCTCTGTGAATGATGTCCTTGATGATGTGCCCCATAGCCATGCAGAACAGTCCAGTCAGGTGTGTAGGACTATAGTCCCACTCGTGCATTGTGGTGCCACCTGTGTGGAGTGTGATAAATGTTGCTGTGTGCCATTCAGGGGCCACAATGTCTGATACAAGGCTATTACTGAATATGGTGGCCTAGTGGGGAGAAATGTCATTCAGAGGTTTGTGGACATCACAGCCTGGGACTTTGGAAGGTGACATGGGGCCAGTGTCCCAGGACATATAGAGTGCAGGTTAGTACTGTGTAGGTGTGACCGCAGGGACACCGCAATGTTCCTGCATGGATTGTGGCCCTGTAGTGAGTGAGAGGGTGTAATGTTAGCATTGAATCCATCCGCCAGCATGTTGCCAACATCACCTGGGTCTGTAATGTTCCTGAGTGACTGTTGTATATGAGAGCAGATGTGGGTGTTGCCAGCGACTACTGACATACCACCATAATGCCTTGTGGTACACCCCAGAAAGTGTCACAGTAATGTTTACGTAGCTAGTCTTGGAGTATGTGATGAGGGATACCATGGCCCTACTGAGGCTGACCAGTGAGCTACCCCACCCATGGGATTGTACACCACTGTGCAACAGCCTCCACCTGTTGTTGTACATTATGTCCATGGAACTTGACCACCAGAGTGGCGTCTGTTATCTGGTGTGTACCATCATGGCTCTGTGTGGAATAGCATGATCCATGCAGTCGTGTACGTGCTAATGAAGTGCACTGGGGTATGTTTCAGCATTTGTAAGTGCATTGTCCATCTGCACGGGTGTCATGACATTAACAACTGCTGTCATAAGACGTCTGTAGTAGGTGTTGTAGTACTCATGTACTGTGTATGCCGTGAAGGGTGTGGTGCCGGGATGTGGCTAACAAGGTTGATTAGCATATGTTTGGAGTCCACCAATGAGGGGATAACCCCAGGTGTAGAACACCAGTCACATGTTGGTAGTGTTCATGTCAAGGTTAATGTTGGTCTTGGAGGTGCTGTGTATGGGTTGATCCAGCTGAGTGGAGGTTATAACTCATGGATGTGTCGGTACATGAGTGGCTATCCCAGTTAAGTGTGGGGTAGTGTCAGTCACACATCAGTAATAGCTGTCTGAGCCCTACTGTCCAGTACACCAACAAATGAGGTCTGGTAACCGTGGGGTATGTTGTTGAATCTGTAGCTTGTTACAATGTGTATAGCAGTTCCGGACACAGGTAGTTGCACGTGGAGCACCTCTGATGCATTGTGCCAAATAACTAGCCAGGATGTGTGTAGAACATAGTGGGATATGGGAACACCCAGCTGTGGGTGTGCCGGTCCAGGTATGTGCCTGAAATGTATGGTCTGTCTATAACCTGTCATTGCAGGTGTGCTCTGCAGAGCCTAGAGGCAGGTCCCAGTCACTGCAGAGATATTGGAGTGGTGCATTATAAGGTGTGCCTTGCCTGTGTGCGTCACAGAGGAAGATGCAAGCAATGTGTCACATGACCCCATGTCCTGCTTGCCAGTTCCCGTTCTGCCGGTGACTGTTATTGGAAACTGTGCAAGACAAGCAGTATAGAAGCAGCAAGAGCCTTACATGTGATCTGTACTCCCAGGGCTGACAGGTTCAGGTCATCTGTGCCAAAGCATTGTGTTTGACCAGGTCAGTCAAAGTGGACAGATACTAGATGCCTGTGGAATGACAGCAGAAACATAGGCAACTGTTGAAGTGACACAGTCAGTCATTGTACAGTGGTATCGGGTCCGGATGAATGCATAATGCTCCCCAGGGCTAGGCTCACACCTTCAGGGCTACAACACTGGTGAGCTATTGCATGTCCCTGCACACATAGTCTGTGAAGTGGCATCTCAGGGCAGTCACACTAACATGGAGAATGACAGTCACATCATACCTGGTGAGGTGTGGCATGGGTGCATAGGTTATGTTGCAGAACCAGTTACCCGACAGCAAGATGTAAGCGACTATCGCCTTGTGTAGCCTGCTGTGTGGGGCTGCAGAGTGACCGCCTACAGACTCACCTATGACTGGTGTGTTGTGTTTGTTATAACACCCTATTGGCTGTATGTGATGGGCACACATGAGTGTGTGGGCTATAAGTTGGTGATGTTGTGTTCCGTGATGGGGGCTGCCTCTGGTGCCTACACAGAGTATGGAGAGGTACTGTACAAGTTGTCCTCGTATGTGTGGCCTGTGGTGGAGATCATGTGAGACTATGTGATGAGTGGGGTGTGTTGCGAATGTTACACATCCCCAAATGACTGTCAGGTGTAGCCAGGGTTGGTGACAGCATTACCCCCAGCAGGGCTGCATAAGTGCATCCCCCACAGGCTGTAGTGTCATATGTTAGGAGGTGAGCATTGAATGTGTACATGAGACAATTGCTCTATTGCCACATGTGCGACATATCCATCATATAGACAGGCAATAGCACTGGTACGTGACAGTCGGACATGCCTGTATATACAACCATGTCTCACAGGATATGTGCGTTACGTGTGTACAGCAGCTGTTGTACCATAAGCAAGCTGGACATTTTAGGACAACCAGTGTACCTGTGGGAAATGGTGTGGAATGGGTGCTATATTAATCAGTAGCTCATGACATGCTCAAGTTCTGAACAAGTGCCTAGCATGACCATACAATACAGATAGGGTGTTGAATAATATCAACCCACAAGTGGTGACGACAGTCATAATGGGTGGCACCGCACTATAACCCTGCTGAGTATGTTGTGCATGTCCATGAACCATTATCACTGTAGATGTTAGCAGTACAGATGTACAAGACAGTACGGATGTTTGATTACAAATACCTTTGTATGTCACAGGAGTGTTCTACCATTGCCTGTTGACAGACTCACAACTACAAAAGGAGCCAGAGTGACATGTGCATATCACACCAGTGCCAGCTACAGTAGAACAGGGTTAATATGTTGTACTCCACCCTCATTGTAGCCCATAACACACGGACAAATGTTAGGCATCTGTGTATGTAAGGATGTGAATGGCCATGACCTATGAGGAATAGCTGTGTCAGTGTTGCGAACAACATACAGAATGGGCTGTGTGGGTGAGGTGTGTGACATATGTGCACATTTTGATGGATGATATCAGCATTGTCACTGCTAGGTGAACATCCCTGTACCCATTAACTACCACCTAGGCTGTGGTCAAAATTATGGACACTGTGTAAGGGATGGTGCTGTGCAGTACACCTCCCTGCCTTGGTGGCGTTTCCAGGCCTCTTGGGTAGTCATACAAGGTACCCATGTCATGACAGGGTGCCATCCATGAGCATGGAGATCATTGGACAAGCATATACAGCACTGGGGTGACCAATATTGGATCACATATCACCTTTAAGGGGTAATGGCCATGCGTGGATCGGTGATACCAGCCTTCACAATCCTCACCTCCACTACGCAGCATGCTGTCTACCTTGCATAAAGACATTTGCTACACCATGATGATGGACATGCTACATGTCCATATCCTGGTCTGTAAGACATACGTCATGGACAGCCACCATCCTAATACTAGGATCGCCACATGCTGGACAGATCCCTGTGCCATACATGTGACACACTCCCACCAAACCATGCAACCCTGTCTATCAAAGCTACACATGTCATCCCAGTCATACATGGTGTGATGGCCGCATGGTAGATGTAGTATCAACTGTCCGCATCAGTAATGTGGCACTGATGCACCTCACGGTGGCATACTGGCTGTCTGTTACAGCTGGGAAACCTTGCCTGTACATGCTATTTTTGATAACCATCCCTGCGAATGACATCCGACTAGCCATTGTCCCATGTCTATCACATGTTCAACACAGGTGATCCGTGGCAGGATGTTGAACAGCTGTACAGTGCTGTGTAGATGTATATGTCAAAACACATACATGTACAGGTGTCCATGCGTATGTGTGCATTGTCACTGCTCAAGTCCATTAAGGCTATGTCTGTGTTGATATGTGACATATACACAGCATCAAGGTCAACAGCAGTACCGTGGACACATCCAGGTATGTGTAGATAGGTAAGAACACCAGTGCAGGCAAATAGACATGCCCACATCAAGACAGCATTCACATGGAGTATGAACACTGTAATGAGGTGACACACATATATGGTGATGATATCCAATGCATAACGGGTGTTACATGCGTGTGACACAAACACATCAGTCGTGTCAGTGTCATGATGATTTGCAAAGATTACTGTGCAGATGTACTAGATGTCATAGAAATGTATGTTCAGCGGTATCTCTGTACATCTCTGAAACTGTGACCTGTCACCATCATTATGTCTTACTGATAATGCCTCGTACAGCCGCCAGGAGGATGATGTCCTCATCCCGTACCTCCATGAGAAATACGAGGTGTTGTTCAGCCATGTGCCACAGCATGCCCAGCAGCGGGATGACCTGTGGCAGGATCTACGCAGGAGGGTGAACAATGTGGGTGGCCATAACCGCACCTACCAGCAGGTGCGCAGACACTGCACGGACTTGATACAACATGCAAAACAGCGTGCCACTGCAATCGCCAGGGAACAAGGTGGAACAGGTGGTGGGCCACCAACCCAGCCCCCACTCAGACACACCGAGGAGCTACTGGCCAGTCTGGGGACACCCTCAGAACAGCATCCACACACACTAGCTGCCATCGTGGAGGTGGGTGTCTCCCAACAAATGAGCCTGGAGTTGCCTGGTAAGTCAGTACTGCACATATGGTTATTATATCCCATTCAGTTGCATGTGTCACTGTACATTATGTAAAGTAACAACATATGCAAGGTATGTGGACACACATGCTGCATACTACAGTATGCTACCCTGTGTATGCACACATGTGCATACTATATGCTATTATACAGGCAAATGTGTTAACATGCACAGTGCACCCTGTGGCTGTCAGACAGTCAGGGATAATGTTCATACTGCTGTGTCACCCCTATACAGGTACCTCTGCGTGCCGCACAGACATGAGTCCATTGCAGGTGAGACTGTCATCAGTATCAGGCATGTTAAAGCATAGATCTATTTGCCATGTGGCCAGTTAACAGTTGCACACTTGATGTTTGTTCCAGTCATGATATACAGGTCGCATCACCCATCATTCACACAGGCCACCCATGTGCAATATATACAAATGAAATGATACACTGACTTGAAACTACAGTAGTTGTCATTGCTACATGTGTGGTCAGCTGTGTATACAACAGTGGAGGTGTTCTACAATGGAGGCATATGTAGTATGCAGTAGAACAACATGTGTGGTACGCAAACAGTACCACACAGTGAGCTGTGATATGGGCAGCCCACAGGTGTCACCATTGTGTTATATGCCCCTGCACTGGGTGCACACATTGTGAAGTGCCATCTGACATGTCCCAGACATGTAGTGTTCTGGCTGCAATATTGTCACACTATCCCATGACCCATACCCCACATACCAAACATACAACCCGTTGTCTGCATAGCCCTGTGGATGGTGACATATCTGACATTTATGGGTGTATGTCATATGGGAAAACACAAACATGTGAGATGGCCATCACACACATTTGGTCAACACATGTGCACACATGGCCATGGGGGATGGCCAGAGACATGTAGCCACACAGTAGATGTGATGTGTACACACCCTGTTGCACATTGTCCGCACATGGTCCAATTATAGCCTTAGTTGACTGATTATACAGTTGATGTGGTACACTGGACATCCTAAAAGCCTGTGTACAGCTAGAGGAGGTATCACTGACATCTACCATATAAGATCTGTTGAACATCACGACTGTGTCATAGCATGACAGTAGTCACCTGTACAGCTTCTACAGACATTGACACCACATCAGACCATAGATACTGTACATTTCCCTTGCTGCTGCAGGACATCACCGTTAGCTGTGCACCTCGTATGTGTGGTACATCAATGTCATGTGGGAAATGGTGAATTGACATGTCCACTATGTGTGGACATGGTTGCCAGGCAGCTAAGACCCTGTAGTTGTTGTGCAGGGGTGTCATCTGTAGGTCCTCCACTGACCTGTCACTTGACACAGCATGGTTTGGTGTGTATACACCTCAGCATCGTGGGTCACAATCCACAGTTATGTCATGGGTATGCATGCAGTTATGGCTATGCAATGTGTACATATTATGTATTGTACAGCAATATAGATGCCTCATGATGCCATGCAATGGCACAGTGTCTGTACTTCACACTGTATAGCAATGTAGATGGCTCACACTACCCTTCCATGCTCATGCACATTTGCGAAACATGATTCTATCTGTAGGGCATACAGACAGCACCGCAATATTATGCCCATTACGATGCTGTACATGTGTCAGGACACCATTGTGTCAGACATGTATGCATGTTAATGCACACGTCAGCAGATTACATGTTAAGGTCACGCCAGCCATGTGTACTGTTATCCTGTTCTGGTCTACATGGTGTATCATGGGGATGCATGCATACTACCATGATTGTGTGAACTACATGGCTACTGATATGACACCTGCTTGCTGTAGTGTGCACCCCAGGGAGGTATGCTTACTAACACTATTAATGTCTGAGCTGCATGCCCTCTGCCGTATCACAGACATGCTGCATGCCATCTGTCAAATCACATGCATGGTGTGTCTGTGTGTGTGTGTGTGTGTGTCTATGTGTGTGTGTGTGTGTGTGTGTGTGTCTGTGTGTGTGTGTGTCTGTGTGTGTGTGTCTGTGTGTCTATTGTAATTTAGAGTCTTTCTTTGCATTCACAGGTGATGTAGGTGCGTTACCCTCCTGCGGTCCATCTGATGTTAGTGTCCCCACAGATACTAGCAGTGATGAACATATGCATGAGGTACAGGCAGGGTTGTCAGGGGCTGAATCTGTGCCAATGGTTGCCATCCCAGCTATGTCCCCCTCTTCCCCGCACACAGTTCTGCTGCCAACACATACCGCATCACCAGTGGCCATAGAGGAAGGACAGTCAGCATCTGTTAGCATGGAATAGGAATGTGTGATGGCTACAGAAGGTGTGTCTACACACCATGTTGTCAGTGTAATGACTGCAGATGTGCCACACAGGCATGTGGTCGGTGCTGCTCGTAGGAGGGCCTCTGGCAGACATGCACCTGCAGGACAGAGCGCAGCAGCTGGTATCACCAGACGCATGTTCCAGACTGTTATGGCAGCACAGTCACGTGCTGAACGGCAGAACAGAGAAGGGCAGAGGCTGCAGAGGGCTGCTATCCGTACCCTAAATGACAACATCCAGGCATTGGCAAATGCTCAACAGCAGATTGCTGATGTTCTGGACAGGTGATTGGGTGACATGGTAGGAATCCTTGACCATGGCATGGCAATCCGCGAGCATGAGCTGTCTGTGCTGGAACATCTGGTAGGAGTGAGGTGTAGGCCATGTGGACGTAGGCCAGCTACACCCCCTAGTGCAGGTCAACGTGAGCATGCCACCTCACATGCCCGCTCCCGTAGTGCTGGTAGCAGTAGCAGTGCAGCTGGTGCTGTGCTGTCCACACCAGGACACAGCAGGCCATGTGGACGTGGCCCTGGACGTTCCCAGTGGAGACACGGTTCCAGTGGACATGTGTCATCGGACAGTAGCCAAGCTGTACCTCTGCCTGGTAGTGCCCGTGCAACCCCTGGCAGGCACAGGTCACGTGGCCGTGGCTGGACACAGTGAGCTGTACAACCAGGTCTGTACAATCTAGAGCTGTCAATAATACCCCGTGTAGGCCTCACAAAAGGCAGAACTGTGTGCACACATACACGCACACAGCAAAGACATCTGTAGGGCACCACAACACCCACATGCATACTGAACAGACATGTCCAATCATATCACTGGCCCTTACACACACACAAGATGTCATCCATTGGTGCAGCCTATGCCCCTGGCAAACATTATCACCCTGTGCATATGATGAAGCCTGTGCTGCATCCCTGTCATCCACACCATTGGTGCAGGGACATGCTCAAATGGTCTGATGCACAGGGTGAACAGAATAGTGAGAAGTGTATATTACATTAGTTGTGTAAGAATAGTGAGAGAAGTGTATATTACATTAGTTGTGTGTGAATAGTGAGAGATGTGTATATTACATTAGTTGTGTACTGTTGACATGCACCAGACATACCATGTAGTACAGGTTTAGCATGCATTGTTATATGTTCACAGTATGTGTCTCAGTAACAACAGTAACAGCATGTTGGTAATGATGCCCTGGTTCCCTCCTTATGGTCTACTTGCATGTGCCTACAGGTAGCACTGTTTGCAGTCCCCATGTGTAACTGTGGAGTACTCACAGGCACATATGGCAATATCAGCATGCTATACGTAGCCTCAGCCTGACTGTTGGAAAGTCTAACATAACACAGATGTCCACACATATACTGATCCAGAAGCATGTGGTCAGTTTAATAGGCTACAGTGGCTAGAGACGTCACATCCATACCAGGTCACATCACAGGTATGTTGACACGGTGCAGGGTTGTACACAGCGGTCTGGCCAATGATAATGTTAGAGGCCACTTGATAGCATGAGGCCTCACTGTGTGGCAGTAATACCCTGTCACATTACAGGAACATGCTCACACTCACGGGGTCAACAACACTATAACGCACACCCCATAGTGTTGAAGTGAGGACCCTTGCCTATGTGGTCATCACTGTCACAGTACTGTGAACCCACACGATGCAACAGAGAAAGAACATGTACAGGTAGCCAGTGCGGCTGAGACCAATGACATCAACAGGGTAGTGGACTGCATCACCATGAGGGGTTAGGGATCCTATGTGTTCTGTATGGTAGCATACACCCTCACTCCATGCACCAGACAGCCATACATACTTCACAAAGGCGGTGCTTCTACGGACCCTGGAAATTACCGCCCCATAAGCTTGACGAGCCTGGTCTGCAAAGCTATGGAGAGGATCATTATGGAACTCATAAACAAAGACATTGGGGACCTACAGACATTGGATCCTACCCAATTTGGCTTTGTCAAGGGCAGATCCTGCCTTTTGAACTCGGTCGACTTTTTTGAAACAGTCACTCAGGCCATTGATGAGGGTAAGGCAGTTCACACAGCCTACCTTGACCTTGCAAAAGCCTTTGACACAATGCCCCACTTGGGCATCATAGACAAACTCACCAGCTTAAATGTAAACCCATATGTCACAAGATGGGTTGCAAACTGGCTCAAGGACAGAACCCACAGGGTCAGAGTTGCTGGAGCTATGTCAGACTCTAAGCCAGTCACAAGCGGTGTCCCACAGGGCTCAGTCCTGGGACCCCTCTTGTTTGGCATTTATTTTTCCGAGGTACAGGCAAACATAGGAGGATTGTGGCTGACAAAGTTCGCAGATGACTGCAAACTGGGTGTCATAATTGATACTCCAGCGGACACAAACATCCTTCAGAGAGGCCTCATAGAAATGAATAAATGGCGCCAGAGCCATGGCCTTAAGCTGAACGCCAAAAAATGTATAGTCATACCCTTTGGGAAAAACAAGGTACTGACAAATTACCACATAGGTGGTAATCCATTAAGTACGGAAGAGGTAATCAGGGACCTAGGGACCCAGGTTGACAGTAACCTCTCATTTGACACTCACATTGCCAAAGTGGTTAGGAAGACCTTCTATATTGCCCACCTTATCATGAAGGGTTTCACATCTAGATCAAGAGAGGTCATTGTGCCCCTGTACTCTTCTCTTATCAGGCCAATGATTGAGTACAATGCCCCATTTGGGATGTATCTCACCCGACACCTGCAGCAGTTGGAAAGACCCCAAAAGTTCCTCACCAAGAGGATAAAGGGTCTTAAACATATGTCATATGCTGCCCGACTGAAAAAACTCCAGCTCTATTCAGTCGCATACCGCCTACTCAGAGGTGATTTGTGCCTGACGTACAAGGCCATGTCCAATCTGGAATTAATGGACATGCTCCACCTCAGAAAATCCAAATACATCAGAGCCACGAGAACAAGAGACTTAAACCTCAACACAGAAATAAATAGGACGTGCTGGAGGGACAGATTCATAACCCAGAGGCTCCCTACACTCTGGAACAGAATCCCAGTCCATGTTAGGCAGAGCCCCTCACTGACTCTATTCAAGAGAAATCTTGACGAGTGGATGGGAGATCATAGGTTTACCCCGGGGGTCATTTCTGTGTCACTACTAGACAGATGCACAGTAAACTAAACCCTAAAAGGGTGTAGTATTCTCATCCTAAGGGGTGGTGAAAGCCACACACACTCTGGCTAGGCTTATAAATGCCCTAGGGCAGATAGCCTAGTACGAACCTATGAACCTATGAACCTATACACACACACACTGTGGAGACCACAAATGTCATACACATATGGATAGCTGATGTGTGTGATACACACACCACACCTGCCTACGTCATGCTTTCCACACTGCAATATGTACAGATCTCTACAACAGTGTACAGGGGTGTGTAACAATTGGGATGTATTCCCCACCATATGTGGCATATATGGTCACACAAGCAAACACACATGGCAGTACTGTGAATGATACACCTGCTATATGATGATACGTCTGACAGACATGCAGCAGTATTGGCTGCATTATGTGTACCAACGCTACCTTCGGCAATTGTGCTGCTATATGCACACGGGAGGATGTAAGTTTTACAGGTGTCAAGTGACATACTGTCGGTGATACCTGACCGCTGTGTAGGTTTTATGTCTCCACCGTCAAGTAACGGTAACATAGCGTACTGTTTGCACATGTAATGGTAGGATGGCGTGTGACACACCTGTGAGCCATCCCGGCAAACATCCATCTACACAGGTGGATCACCACTTTATGTACACACATCCATCCATACCTTCTGTACATCCTACCATACTGTCAGCATGTCACCATATACAGGTGTCAATGATGGGGCTGCATTGCAACTGCATGTTGTAGTTAGGCACAGATTAGTTACTTACATCAGCTACTGCACATGCATGGTAGCTGCATGCCCACTACAGATTGTACATGTGTGTTGGTCCTACATGCCTGTCATGTAGCCATGTTTGTATGCATTGCAATTGGTAGACATGTGTGTTGACATACATAACATATGGACTGTTGTATGATATGATGGGTGTCATGGGTAACTAGTACAGAGGGAATGTGTCCTCGGTCAACATTGCTGCCTCATGTACTGTTAGCATTCAACAGTCATGGACTCACCTTCCATTTGCGTGCATATGATTGCTGTAGCCACTTGTCTGCACGGAGGACAGCAAAAGCTATGCTATGTACATATGTGTCGTGTGTGCAGTCCATGCACATATCCACTGCAATTACATGTATGACATAGCCTAACATGTGTGTTCATTGGTGTACAGTGACAGTCATCAGTCACAGCTGTGTAAGACCCAGGGCTCCTGGTATGTGTAGAGCTGACCTGGTTATGTACAGTGGTATCATTGAAATGCATAACACATGATGGAACCCTGTCGGTACATGTGTAATCTGCACAGTTGCTGTAGACCTATGTACAGTGCACTGGTCATGAGTCACACTGTGTTGTGTTAATGTATGGCTGTGTATTACTGGTCCAATAACATGGTGATGTCAGAGGGCTACATTGTAGATTGTGGTGTGTACCTCTGTGATATGCCCCTAAGACATCTGTGATAGCTCCTGAGTGTGTACTGGTCAATACATGTGAGTGGCCTTCATGTACGTGGGGACAGTAATACCATACTGTGCCCTTCCGTGTTCAGAATCCGTATGCATGCAAGATGGCCCTTTGCAACTGTTAAGTGTGTGAGCATGCCCAGTACACCGTTGTGTAGATGGACACACAGTACATTCCAAACTGCACCCTTCCGTGTTTAGAATACATGTGCATGCATGCAAGATGGCCCTTTGCAACTGCTAAGTGTGTGAGCATGCCCAGTACGCCGTTGTGTAGATGGACACACAGTACATTCCAAACTGTGCCCTTCCATGTTTAGAAGCCATGTGCATGCATGCAAGATGGCCCTTTGCAACTGCTAAGTGTGTGAGCATGTCCAGTACGCCATTGTGTAGATGGACACACAGTACTTTCCAAACAGACGTGTGATACTAAGCGTGTGGGCATGGCCATTGACATCCTGTATAGCGATGGTGGTCATCCAGGCAACAGGTGTCCATTTTCAATGTCATGATGGATGCCTACATTGAACACACTGGTTGCTGTCTTGAAGGGTGTACTGTCTGTGGCGCGTCCCGTATCTATGTAGTGTTGTTGTAGTGCTCCGTAGATATTTGGTTGCCCCAATCACACCACTGCCGTGTGTTTGTCTACGTCTACCTTGGGACAGTAATATGCTTTCAGACTGCTCACTCTCTATACATTCCCTATTGGCGTCCTTGCCTTTGCGGATGATGTCACCAACCTAGAAGTATGCCTCTGGGAGTGCTGTGTTCAGTAATCTCGGTAGCGCATTCTGTAAATGCATCATGCTGTAGTGTGTTAGGGTAGATAGGTGTATATTCGACTCCCAGCCCTGCCAAGTGTGTGTGTGTGTGTGTGTGTGTGTGTGTGTGTGTGTGTGTGTGTGTGTGTGTGTGTGTGTGTGTGTGTGTGTGTGTGTGTGTGTGTGTGTGTGTGTGTGTGTGTGTGTGTGCGTGTGTGTTTGCGCGCATGCTCCCGTCTGCCTGGGGACTCAGTCTTGCTTTTAGATGCCGTACACCACAGCAGTTTGCTACTGACGTCTTTGCCTTTGCGGATGATGACACACACCTAGATGTCTGCCTCTGGGACTGCTGTGCTTAGTAATGTCGGTAGCGCGTTCTGTAAATGCATCATGCTGTAGTGTGTTAGGGTAGTTAGGTGTATGTTCGACTCCCAGCCCTGCCAAGTGTGTGTGTGTGTGTGTGTGTGTGTGTGTGTGTGTGTGTGTGTGTGTGTGTGTGTGTGTGTGTGCGTGTGTGTGTTTCCAGCTGCATGACAACAGTACATTGCTTTGACAGTATTCGCTCTCCATAACATCCGTGTGGCGTCTTTGCCTTTGATGCTGCTGTCTGCAGGCTAGACGTGTGCCTGTGTGAATCATGTGATCCACTGATCACGGTAGCATGTTTTGTAACTGCGTAATGCTGTCGTGTGGTACAGTGCTTACATTTATGTTCTGCTCCCAACCCTGCCATGTGTGTGTGTGTGTGTGTGTGTGTGTGTGTGTGTGTGTGTGTGTGTGTGTGTGTGTGTGTGTGTGTGTGTGTGTGTGTGTGTGTGTGTGTGTGTGTGTATATGTATCTATCTACATATATATATGTGTGTATATATATATATATATATATATATATATATATAGAGAGAGAGAGAGAGAGAGAGAGATGTATGTATATATATATATATATATATATATATATATATATATATATATATATATTGTATATTGTATATAGATATGTATGTTGGGATTATCACTCTTGACTGTGCTGCATTGTCTGTACGTGAACACCTTGGATGTATGTACATCTGCTATGGCTCTGTGATAGTGCACATACTGTGTGCTGTAGTGATCGTGGGTTATACATGTGTAGTGACCGGTTATTGTGTTGCTGGGTATTACACGGGCATTGGAAACAATGTTAGTGCAGCACCTTTGAGTGGTCGTATGCAGATCTCTGAAACAGTCAGCAGTGGTTATTATATTGGAGTGTGAGTATGGCTCATATCTGTCTGTAGTAACTGTCAAGTCTATGCACCCCAGGTTAACATTACAGACATACATTTATCCACAGGTTGTGGTACAGATCCCAGGACTGTATGTGTAGACATTGACAGGTGCAGGACTGGGTTGTGTTGGATGCATGGAGGGGTGTCCATGGCCAGTAATGGGGATCTCTACAGCCTGGGAGGTATGGTCTGTGACTGTCCCACAACCTCCTGTATATGGCTGACACATGCTGTACCTGTGTATATGCAGACACACACACTTACCACAAACAGCTACGGCTATCACATACACACACCCATTGCACCACCATTGGGCCATGAAATAACCATTGTCCCTCTCCCACACACACACCTACGTGTACATTGGATGGCTCTATGACAGCTCTGGACATGTTAACACCACACCCTGTGCATATGATGTCACCTGTGCCACCACCTGTGATATGTAACATTGATGCAGGATCTGACTAACCTGGTGCTGCTGCACACAGTGGCTTTATTCCACTGTATTGATGTTAGCATGCTGTTAGCACACAGTGTGTTACTTCCAGGTGTACTTCAGCAGGCATGATGCATTGCAGCTATGACCATCACTGTAGTATAGTTTACAGCACTGTTACCTCTGATGATGTAGTCTCCATCCATGTGCCATTTCACTGATGTGTGTAGTATTGGAAGCCTGTGTGTCTGTGTGTGCAGTACGTGTGTGATGTGTGTAGTACACATGTATACCTGCTTACAAATGCATACACGACATTACACGGGCTTCACCATTCGTACACTAGCTTACTCATTCTTCCACACGTGCACACGGGCTAACACGCGGACACACATACTTACTCGGGCTTACTGGTGCGCACGGGTGCAGACACACTGTGGGCAGGTTTGCAGGTCACATAGGTGGACGCCGTCAGTCTCCTGACGTTCTCTGGGATAGCTCATGACACACCTCTTCCACTGAGTACTGACAGCACACATGTGACACTGCTCTGGTGAGGTTACAGTGTTTTGTACATACACACTCCTGTTGTCACCTATCTTCTACTCTAATAGTCCCCTTAACCTACACTACACTGTAGAGGCTTGGCCCATATGGCATGACATGTTGTGATTCACTATCCTCAGCCTCACTTGCCTCACATTGCCTACAAATGCTCCGTTACATCTCTGACAGAGCGCTTCCACACATAGGTACCAGTACGCAGTAGTCATGTTGTCTCTGGCTTGCCATTCATCTGCATGGCGTACTAACATCTAACTAAACCTACATTTTGTATGTATATTATCCATATGTCTTGTGTTGAAGTGCAGCTCGTTCTCGTGGCGCTGCGCTACGCTTCCACACCAGGGATCAGGGGAGGACAACTACTGGTTCATTGATATCCAATGGACAAAGCTGCCACTGGCCTTGGACTTGGACATTAGCATGCTTCTTCGACTGTATTCATACTGTATTTGCAGCTGTCATTGCTCAGTTTAGCAACGTGCAAAATGTTAGTCGCATAACATCCGGGTACATTTCTGCACATAACTCTGCTCTTGCACGGACAGCTTACTGTTTCATGTATCGTGTAGTTGACTTACATCATTTGCATAGCTTACACATACAAATGGGGAATGTTGCAAATCCCAACATTGTCCGTGCAATGTTCGTGTTACGGGCAGTCTTGCACACCCCTGCGGGTGTTTGCTGAATAGCCTGGCAATCATCTTTCCTTGCTGTACTCACTCAATCCATAAACGCCGAAGGCGTCGTGTATCATGGCCTAGGCTGTGCTGTGTGCTATGTCTATTTGTGGTGTATGCATGGCTGTGGGTATGTCCCACTGTCATCATTGGTAAAGGTGACACCCTATAGGTACTTCCTGTAGACTGCTGTGTCATTTGACTTGTCAGCACATACCTGCGGATGAACTTCCTACTGCAGCGCTTTTCATACCTTCTGCATTATCTTGCGGTCAATAATGCTGTTTCCTCAGACATGTATTTGTTTCTGATCATACCTATCAACCTCCTAGTGCAAAACATCTGTACAAAGCCTAACATGATGGGGGGACAGATAGGGGCAGATTCTACATATTGCTCTTACAAACGTAGATAGTTGGCAGTATTATAGGTTTTGCATTAGTATGCCCTTTCTGAGGGATTTGGGGTCTTAAACATATATGTTTATCATTATTTAATGATGTCAGTTCTCAGGTATTTGGCAGACAGGTACACATACCTCTCAACCTCCGACAGCAGGAAATCTGGACAAAGCCATAACTAAAAGTGGGGCAAAAGCCCAAAAGTAGGGCCAATTTTTAAATATTGCTCCTACAAACTTAAAAAGTTGATAGAATAACAGGTTTTGCATTAGTGTGAATTTTCTGATGGGTATGAAGTCTGAAACTCAAATGCCTCTCATTATTTTCTAACTTCAGTCTTTAATGATTTGCACTAATTTACCAGAAAACCACAATTTTATGAAAAATGTACCAAATATATGAGGCAAAAATCTGTACATTCTGCAAAAATCTGTACAGTTGAGAAGTATGCAGGTACAGATTGTGAGAGGAACACACCACACATATGAGGCATACATCTGCACATTCGTACAGTTACACCAATACACACAAAACATGGCGCCATCACAGGCCAGTTACCATTACATTCCCATTGCTGAACACACCCACCCACTGGGTTATATTCCTCACACAGGCCAACAGGTGGTTATCCACGCTACTTATTCCATCATGTACCTTATGTGTAGGCCGGTATTTGCGCTTTCTGTCAGTGGCAGAGCTCACGTACGAGTATGGTGGACTGGACACTGTATCGGTGACACTGCATGATATCCTGAGGGACACATGTCGTTTGAGTTTATTAACCTTCCACATTGACTTTCACAGGCCATACGTTGTAATTCACATTTGTGGACAAACATGCTTATGAGTTGTACATGTTTTGTCATTTGACTTGACGTCTTTCTTCTCACCTGTCCATCTAGTATCACTAGTTCTGTACATTTCATTAGGACGGGTTACCTTAATACCTCTCACCTGTACACATTATGGGTATACACCCTGGGGTTTGACCTATGATTCTGTTACATTTGTCATGATAATGTGCCTTTCTGATAGATTGCTGGCAAGCCATGACAGACTGTGCGGTTAGGTAATCATGACTGACATTTCTATTTCATGATTACTAACTCTCATAACATTCGTATTCCTGACTACGCAATTATTCTATCAACGGTCTGACTTTGTCTGAGGTATAGTTAATATAGTCTCTATTTGTCTGTCGTGTACTATGCCTTAGTCCAGCTGTCTTATTCTGACATTCTGGCAGGTATGATTACCATCTTGGTCGTATGCGTGTCCATCCATGATAATCGCCTACATGACACTGATATAGGTCCCTACGTCTTCCCCCAATGGTTTACACAATATCCAGTGGGTGGGTTGCACCTTTTTGGTGAATATAGGTGTGTGCTATATCCACATAGGTATATTGATCACTCCCATGGGGCGTACCTAATAGATCTGTGCCAACCAGCACCTTAGCCCAATTCTGCATACCCATGATTCCCATACCTGACACACCTCCACAGTACCCATTAGACATGTTTAATGTGAGTGATAATAAAGTTTGAGGACACTTCTGAGCACTCCCCACTCTGCGGATATCAGCTCGTACGTCTTACATTCAATCGACCCATGTGTTATTACCCTTGCACCTGCTACTGTTGCATGTACAGCTATATCGTAGTTGCAGCTGTGACGTCTTTAGCATCAATGATGGTTCGCACTTCATAAGGATCAATTTTTGGGGTCCTGCAAAGGACACCTATATTCATGTTTAACGTGTAGAACTTGCAGGCCCTGTCACACTGGTACTTTCCGGGAAATGGTTTGGAAACCATCGGTGTATTCTCCTTTCATGCATGTCTGTCTGTCTATCCATATTAGCTATACCATAACCTATTTATGTACATGTGTTATATGTACAGGGACATATGTTTGTTGTGTATATATCTATTCATGTATCGTGTGTGTATAGATATATATATCTGTACATATATACATATGTCTGTACATTGCTCATCTCGTAGTTTGCTTTGGATTATGTCTGTGGATGTATGTGTATATATATCTCCATATCATACTTTTCAACTGTACAGATTTCCACTGCATGTATAGCTGTTTGCCTCTTATCTTTGCTCCGTTTTGCATAAATTTGTGTCTATCTGGCAAGTTAGTGGCATATCATTAAAGACTGACGTTGGTAAACAATGACAAACATTTCAGGTTACGACTTCATACCCTTCAGAGAATCCATGCTAGTGACACACCTGTTATTCTATCCACTTTCTATGTTTGTTAGGCAATATCTGGGGATAGTCCCTATTTGTGGTCTGTTTTTCATAACCTTATGTCTATCTGGCAAGTTAGTGGCATATCATTAAAAACTGACATTGGTAAATAATGACAAACATTTCAGGTTACGACTTCATACCCTTGAGAGAATCCATGCTAGTGACACACCTGTTATTCTATCCACTTTCTATGTTTGTTAGGCAATATCTGGGGATAGTCCCTATTTGTGGTCCGTTTTTCATAACCTTGTGTCTATCTGGCAAGTTAGTGGCATATCATTAAAGACTGACGTTAGTAAATAATGACAAACATCTCAGGTTACGACTTCATACCCTTCAGAGGATCCATGCTAGTGACACACCTGTTATTCTATCCACTTTCTCTGTTTGTTAGGCAATATCTGGGGATTGTCCCTATTTGTGGTCTGTTTTTCATAACCTTGTGTCTATCTGGCAAGTTAGTGGCATATCATTAAAGACTGACGTTGGTAAATAATGACAAACATTTCAGGTTACGACTTCATACCCTTCAGAGAATCCATGCTAGTGACACACCTGTTATTCTATCCACTTTCTATGTTTGTTAGGGCAATATCTGGGGATTGTCCCTATTTGTACCAGTTGTCATGGCTTTGTCCGGTTTCGTACTTTACGGGTTTAACAGGTATGAGCCATGTACATAGAACATGGGGAAAACACCATTCATTTTCTATTCTGTGAGCAGATTACACACACGCAGGCGCACTTGCATATCCTTATTGTGGGTTACATATGTTTCATAGATAATTGTGCTTCCGTGAACTTTCATAATTCTGACCGTAACAGTTACATATCTGTATTCCAGTTTGCGGACTACTGTGAAACACGTGTTCACCTTTACATATTTAAATGTGTGTACTGTACGAATGCTTTAATTACACTTTCAAGTTATATGTGCAGTGGTCGTAGGTCAACCAGGACTGCATTCACGTTGGCCGGATACCAGAACCACTATTCTATTGGTGTTCTCCCTCATTGATATGCATACCCATAGTACTTAGCTTCATCAACATACGCCTCACCGCTTCACCTATGACACAGGCATCCATTCTCCTGCTGTGGAAAAGGTGGTACTACATATTACACATTCCCTATTGCCTACTGTTGTGGACACCGGCTGCATTGTTAATCACTCCGAGGGTATGCAGAACACCAAGGCATATAGTCCAGCCACATACAGGTCTTTGATTGTCAGGGTGTTCATGTAGTGATTTGGGTTTAGGCTTGTCCACCTGGTGAACGGAACTTCCCTGGCTGAGGTCAAATGTCAGATGAAGCATATGGACAGGGCTTATCTCCCTATTTTGAAGTTTTACCCATGTTTATAGACACAGGTGTTTGGGCACCTGTCAGCAGCTAATTCTTTCGGCATTACATATTATGGGTGGGTTTGTTACAGTCCATACTCCCCGGTGAGGGGTGTTCCCATTCACATTTGACTATTACCTGTATACAGTCATACAGGGATTATTATTTTTGGACATGAAGTGACTACAGGTATGCGGTTGTACATTACACAAGTGTGAAGGGCTGTTCTTAGAGCACCGAACCTGTGCAAAACCTACATGATGGGGGGACAATTAGGGACACATTTTAACGATTGCTCTTACAAGCTTACAACATTGAAAGAATGCTAGGTCTTGCATTAGCATGACTTTTTTGCAGGTTGTGGAGTCTTATACTCAGGATATTTCTCATTATTTACTGACGTCAATCCTCAGCTATTTACCACACTGGTGCAAATTGTCGGAGGCACACACCAACACTATGGGGCGAACCTGTGGTCATTCTTAGGGTTGCCACCTTTTCGACTGCCCAAGGTGGGACATGTTCTGTAGAGATGTCAGATTTTCCAGGACAAAACATACCTACAGCCGTGCATAGTACTGGACTTTAACCTTTTTTCTACATATAATAGCTTATTCTAGTAACATTTGAATTGCTTATGCTACTTCACATAACATATTGAGGATTCATATATAAAATGACCGTTTTATGCGACTATTAAAGTAAATTAGGAAATAAACTCTCAGGACATTTGCTATGTCTTCATTTTTTTCACAGGACACAACTGCCTGCAGAGGGATTGTTACTCGCAAAGTGGGACAGGAGTTGACCCTAGTCATTCTGAGAATATCCGGACAGTTGAGTGGTATGGCATGGACCTCTGTAATATGCTGTTGTGTTCTGGCACAGCAGTAACTCAGCATTAAAGACTGCAGTCGGAACGTGCTGACAGACAGTTGGGTTTCAGACTTCATACTCCAGACATTAATGCTAATGTGCAAACTGTTATTCTATCAAATTCTATGTTTCTAAAAGATATGTTTACAGATTGTCCCTGAGTTTGGACCTTTGTCTCACTTATATTCACGGCTCTGTCTAGATATCTTGCTCATACAGGTTGACAGGTATGGTCAGTCACGACTGCACACAGTCAGTGTCCCTCACACTTGATCAGGGTTGACCAGTTTACGTAGTGCTTCCTCGCCCTCATGCCATTTTCCACTTTGCAAATGTGTGCATTATATTCTCCCTCCTATTCATGTCTGGACACGTGCGTCACGGGAAGGTATTTTATCCTGGGTGGTAGGTTATGGATGTCCACTTAGGGCTGGACAGTGTCATGGACCTCCACTGCATGTTCTGACTTGTGTCCAGATATCTACTGGATTGGACATCATGTCGTCATACCCATTCTACTATTTACACAAGTTGGTCATCCCGTGAGGGATATCCCAAAAATTGGTCAAGACAAAAACAAGTTAGATACCGAAGATTTTTGTGGCTTCACGAAAGCGTGCAGGGGGTTTTACCTGCAGGGGATACATGGTTTGCAATCCTGACACTGCCTAGGGTGACAATACCTACTACATATGCGTAGGGGTCACTGTGTGTAGCTGTTTCTGCAAAAAACCAGTGGACCAAGTACGGCTGGATTTGGTGGACGTTCTGGTATGGTGGCAGGTTGTGTGTTGTGGAGGGTATGCTGGGTAGGCTATTATGCATCCAGGTGTGTTGCGTTTGTTATGGCCAGTTCCATCAGGACCCATCTGTGGGTATGTGATGGTGCCGTATGTATACATTTGTCTCGCATATTTCCATATTCATATGTTTGTGGGATTGTGTTCTACACTATGGCCTGTCTGCTTGTCTTGCAGCTGTTTCTACATGAGGTTGTGTTTCTTTCCACTTCACCCACTGCCCCCTCATACACCTCTGGTTCAACTTTTCTGCATACAACACAAGTATCGCCTTTGAGGAATTTACCATTAAACACACACCCCTCACACGCAAATTACTCACACCCCATAGAGCACTACTTTGGTTGTTGGCCCATGACCTGGCCAGAGTTACACATTGACTACCCTACATGTGTCGGGTACCTTTATGGTTGTGTGGACTACCCTGCCATGTTTGCTGTCCACATGCTATACCTCAAGCACATAGGTACACGCCCTTACTTCACTTTCATTACTTGGTTGGTGTATCCGGGTACTACCCATTCGACCGTGTCACATACACTTTCGGATTATACAGCTGCCTTCCGGATTTTGCCAGCCTGTTCTACTCATTGGTAGGATGGCACCTTTTCCTATGTCCAAGCTATTCCTTACACATGTCCGACTGTTGTGGACATTGCCTCCCCACAATCAACGGTTGTGTTTCCACCTTTTCAATTGTCCACAGTGTGACATAGGGTTACCACCTGTCCCACTTTGTGAGAGACAGTCCCTCTTTGGGCAGTTGTGTCCTGACATGTAATTGTCAACATGGCAAATGTCCCGAGATTTTAGGACAAACATATTTCTTATATTTTATGTGATAGTTGCATTAAACAGTTAATTCTGTATCTAAAATACCTGACTGTTATGAGAAACAGACTAAGCAACTAAAATGCTACAGGAATACACTTTTCTGTAGGCAAAACAGTTATGTTCTGTCCTTTATACTGGCCGTGGGTATGTGTCTGCCTGTACAGTCTGATGTCTGTACCAAACATGTCCCACTTTGGCCATTTGTGAGGGTGGCAACCCTACTGTGACAGTTGCGGTGAACACAGCATATTTTACAGGCCGACACATACCCACGGTCAGTTCGGCAGATAGAACTTAGAATTCTTGCCTATATCTAAGTTTATTCTTGCAGCATTTCGGTATCTTATTCTGTTTTTTATGACATTTATGTATTATACGTCCAGTGAAATATGTTTAATGCAACTATTGCATGACGTCTACGGAGGAATTATGTCCTATATTCTCTGGACATTTGCCAGTTTTACATGTTTGTGTCAGGACACATCTGCCCACAGAGGGACTGTCGCTCGCAAAGTGGGACAGGTGGTAATCTTGGTCGATGGTACGGGTCATACTGTTCCTTTCAGCCTACATGTGTCCGTGCTGTTATGGTTCGTTTATATGCTCCTTCTGTTTCATTTACATGCGTATGCTATTTCCTATCACATTTGGTATGTGAAATACGGACATACCTTTTGTATGTGACTATTACATGGCTTGTGGGATATGATTCAGACATACGGTCACTACCTATATCTATATTTCTCCTCGTGTATTTTGTTATGGACACATCTGCACAGCTATGTTCCCTCCCTCAAATTATGGGTCAGCTGTTGACCCTCTCCGTTGGACTGGACGTACCTACTGGCAGCGCGCTAACATCTAACACATTTCACTTCCACATGGTATAGCTATCTACACTACGTTGGACTACAGGCACACGGTTTTCCTGTCATTTGTTCATGGGTAGGGACCCGTTATTCCCTACCATGCATTTGTGTTTGAGTCTTCATTTTCTGTTCGCAGGGACTCTGCTTTGCATACGTTTCAGTCTCCATGGACACTGATAGGTACGATTACTATTGCTGGCGGAATATAATATTCAGCAGTTTAGGTTGCTACTCGGAAGCCGACATTGACACACCTCCATGCGCAACTTCGATACGCCCCTTGCACTCACGCACGTTTCCTATGCACGTGGCTGTGGTGGCTGCGCGCCTTCATTAATATGCATATGGCATGACTGCTCCACATCTACGCCGCATGGCTGTCGCAAGCCTTATGCCGGCCTTGCGCCGAGCTTCATGAATCCAGGAGAGAGTTTTTTTTTTATTTTAATTTTACACCAGTCCAACTCCTCACTGCATTCTTTCTAACTAATGGTTATTTCTGCTACTCTACACACACTCAGTGCTTTTTCCCAATTAAACTAAACTCTTCTTCTTATTTAATCATTGTTACCACCACAGACAATTCTGTCTCTAACCAATGAATCACGCAGCTCACCACACTCATAGTCTTTACCTCCATGCCTTAACTCAGTCACATATGCATCAACAGACATTTTCTTCTTGTACTATATTTGCTCATCTGTCCTACCTTTTCCTTTATATCTTTTGATACTAACTTATTTTATTCTACACTAGCCTATTCTGTACAGTGAATATGTTTTTTGTACTATGATTTTATCATCTGCATAACTTGTCCTTTTAAATTCTATTCTTTTTAATGTGGAGCTGTGAATTTTGCAGAACTGTGAATTTCTTTTTTTCTTTTTTTTACTTCCAAACTTTGTACTTTGATTTTTATACTTGTACAATTTTGTACTGTGGAGTTTTTCTCCTCGGGCCTCCGGTGAAAAAGGGCACAAGCTCAGATGGACTAACCTGGCCAACAAATGTCAAATAAATAAATAAATAAATAATAGCACATGCAAGTAAAATTTTCTCTTCTTATATTACAGATGTACATTCTTATAACATCAGTGAGTTACTTATCCATTTCCATTTTGTGTAAACTGCTAGTGATAAGTTGTGCCAGCTTCCTCTTCGCTGTGCAGAATCTCCACAGCCTGAGCTCCAGTTGCTATGAGCAGTGTGGGCTTACACTGCATAGATCAGTCCGGCTAACTTCCATATCTCTAATATTTTCCCAGCCCATCTTTTGATCCTCAGTTACTTTAAATTGAGTGGCATTGGTCACTATGAGGAATCAATGCCCCACCCCTTTTTCAGCCTCTTAGCACATGGAATCCTCAGATAGTGTTTGAACTGCCTCTTGTTCACTGATAATGAATTCCTATTAAACCCAAAGGAGGGTGTCAGAGGTGTAAATATTTGACTGAGTTGAAGGTGTCCCTCTCTCAGCCAGCTACATGCAGTGAGCATAATACTATCTTACCCCATCTGTGCTTATGCAACATCCACAGATTACAAGTTGTAATCTGCCTTATGCTGATGCCATTAAAAACTCTTTTTGAAAGCTTCCTAGGTCTCTGATGGCTAAGCATCAGCCTAAACCCTTACATTTGCCTCCTGTAATCAACAGAGCATCAACAGCTTGTATACAGCACACAGCTCACTCTTACACTATTGGAAATATAGACACTAGCGGGAGATCATACAGGTTCATAGGCACTTACTAAGGAAGTGATCTGTGAGGATTTCAAGAAGCCTATCCTTTCATTCCCAGAGAACTTTTTAGCCCTTATATTTTGCTTATGAATAACCTGGAGATGGGCCGCACAAAGATATGTTGAGACATTTGCATGTTTCTCCTACCTATGAAGGAAATGAGTGCTAAACTGGGACAAAAACTTGCTATTGCCTATCGATTTATCCAAATTATGTTTGGACAGGGTAATAAAAGTACTTTTCTTTATGTGAGGTAATAAATGGTTCCATAGAAATTGTATTCTCTATGATACATGCCTAATGCATCACACAAAAGTCCTTACTGCAATAAGACCAAGCTAATTCATCTGACAATATCCTGATTATAGGTAACTCCATAGTTAGATGCGCAAATGCTCCACTCACCAGACTGAGCAAATCTAATTACAGGTTAGGTGTAGGGGGAGGTGGGACAAGATGGTAGGACATAACATAACCCTCATCATAGAAGCATTTGCCAGAGAGAGACCCCCCCCCCCGCGCAGGATGTCCTTATGTTCTCCACTGGCACCAGCCAAAAAGAACTTGTGTTAGTCTGGGTCATGAAAGGAGGGAGTTGTTAGAGCCTGGTGATGACTGGCGACACTGATGCAGAAGACCAGAAAGTGTGAAACATTGAGGGAGGGAGGAAGGAAGGGAATAAAAAAATGATTAAAATATATATTAGACCCGGTCTTCACAAATAAACCCCCATATGCTCAGACCCCACAGTTACTAAATCATTGATCAAATCCAACCAGTTACTTTTACTCTAGGTATGAGTCCTGAGTCACATCGAGCTCCCTTCATCTTCGGTGAGTAAGGCAAATCTACTCCAACTAATTGATGACCTGGTGGAACTCGCACAACCTCCTCACCTAAATGACCCTGTTTCACACATTGCAATTTCCAGGAATAAATTCTACACTCACCTCCAAGCTAGCAGTGAGGCCTCAATCTTCATAAGACATAAATTTA
Source organism: Protopterus annectens (assembly GCF_019279795.1). Lineage (NCBI taxonomy): Eukaryota > Metazoa > Chordata > Ceratodontiformes > Protopteridae > Protopterus > Protopterus annectens. The sequence continues at coordinate 998,419,938 of NC_056746.1, read as the reverse complement.
GCGCCAGGTTTAAGAACTAGCCCAATTTGTAGAACCCTGGTATCAATAAATGGTATCAAAGTCAAAGTAAACTTTATTGTCATTCAGAACAACAAATGCAATGTATCACTGGATGAAATTTTGCTGGTTCAGGCTCATGTGCATTAAAAACAGTTTTCACAAGAGGGAGAAGGAAACATATAATGGAAAAAATTCTAGACAATGCAGATATTAATACAAACATAGACAACTTACCCACCACCATTTTTAAGCTAGGATAGCAGCATAACATAATTCACAGTTCCTGTACATGTACAAGTAATAAATTAGTTTGGATTGCACAACTTAACTAGAATAATTTAATTCTATGCCAGTAAAGACAATCATATTACACTTATGGTGTTCTTACGAACTGAGGGAGTGTTGACATTGTTAAGGTTAGTTGTTCAACAGTCTGATCACTTGTGGAAAGAAACTATTCCTGAATCTTGATGTTCTACACCTGATGATTCTGTATCACTTCCCTGAAGACAGGAGGTGGAATAGCCCATGTGCGGGATGATACTTGTCCCTTATCAGTTTCATGACTCTGCTATAGCATCTGCAAGAGTAAAGGTCCTTTAAGGACTGGGGTTTTGATCCTGTGATTTTCCTGGCATGCTTTACAACCTACTCTAATGCCTTACAATCTGCATATGAGCAGTTTCCATACCAGACTGTGATGTTGTTAGTCAGTATGCTTTTGACTGCAGCCCTGTAGAAGATCATGAGGAGGTTGGAAGGGAGGTTTGCTCTGCGTAGTCTCTGGAGGAAGTGGAGACATTGTTGGGATCTCTTTACAAGGTTGGAGGTGTCTGTCACCCAGTTTAGGTCATCTGAGATGTGCACTCCTGGGAATTTGGTGTTTTTTACCCTTTCCACTGCCATTCCACTGATTGTGATGGGTGCATGGGACCCTTGTTTCCTCCTGAAATCAACAATGATTTATTTTGTTTTGTCAACATTTTGTGCTAGGTTGTTGTTGGTGCACCATATGGTGAGTTGGTTCACTTCCTCTCTATACACCCCCCTGTCATTATTTCTGACGAGGCCGATCATGGTGGTATCATCAGCAAACTTGATGATGTGATTTGTCTGATGTTTTGCAGAGCAGTTATGGGTCAGTATTGTGAAGAAAAGTGGACTTAGTATGCACCCTTGTGGGACACCTATGTTCAAGGTGATGAATCATGAGTGGTTCTTGCCAACTCAAATGGTTTGGAGCCTGTCTGTCAGAAAGTTGAGGATCCATTTGCAAAGTGTATCTTCTATGCCTAGTTGACTTAGTTTAGACAACAGCTGCTGTGGTATTACAGCATTGAAGGCTGAGCCTAAGTCTATGAATAGCATATGTACATAGGAATTTTTGTCTTCAAGATGGTTCAAGGTGTGAGGAAATGCCAGGGATATAACATTCACAGTGGAGCAATTTGGTCTGTAAGTAAATAGTAAAGGATCAAAAGATGCAGGCAGTCAAGATGACATATGCTCTTTGACCATCCTTTCAAAGCATTTCATCACCACCGGTGTGAGTGCGATGGGTCGGTAGTCAATTAATGTGACGGGGGGATGACTTCTTTGGCAAAGGAATGCTGATGACCGACTTGAAGCATCTTGGCTCACTAGCCTGCCTGAGAGAGGTGTTGAAGATGTCAGTGAAGACAGATGCCAGTTGAGCTGCACAGTCCTTGAGTAGATGACCCAGAATTATGTCAGGGCTGGCTGCCTTACCTGGGTGGACTTTTCTTAGGTTCCTTTGGACTGCCTCCAGGCTGGAACATAGTAGTGTGGCATCTCCATCCATGAGTAGTTTCTTTGGTGAGGTGTTGTTTGTCTCCTCAAATCTGCTGAAGAAAGTGTTAAGTTTGTCTAGAAAGTCTGTATTATCTACGCATTGTGTTGACAGAGGTTTGTAATCAGTAATGCATCGGGTGCCCTTCTGCAGCTGCTTAGGGTTCATTTGATCTGGGAAGTGTTTTTGCACTTTTAGCCCATGAGCATGTTTTGCTGCTCTTACTCCCTCCCTCAGGTTAGCCCTGGCAACTTTCAAGGCATCTTTATCTCCAGACTTGAAGGCAGCATTACATGCTATCAGTAGCTCATAGACTATGCTACTGACACCACGCAAGGCTAGGCTAGTGAGCCATAGTTTTTGGTTTGCCCTTATAGTTACTTCCTTCAAGGTGGTCATGTCCTTGACACATTTGTTGATATACCCCACTACTGTTTCAGTATACTCATCCAAGTTTACATGCTGTTCTGTGGTGGCAGCCTCTTTGAATAGGTTCCATTCAGTGCATTTGAAGCAGTCTTGCAGGGCTGAGACTGCTACTTCTGTCTAGATCCTTACTTGTTTCCTGGAAGGATTTCCTCATAGCAGCATGGGTTTGTAGGCTGGAATCAGCAAGATAGAATTGCGATCCGAGCTGTCTAGGTGTGGGTGGGTTACTGCTTTGAAAGTTTGCATGACATATGCATACACTTGATCTAATGTATCTGCTCCCCTTGTGGCAAAGTTCACATATTGATAGTAGTGTGGTACTATTGTTTTCAGCTTGACCTGGTTAAAATCTCCTGCCATAATATTCACACATTCAGTATTTTTGTTTTGTAGTTCACAAGCTGTGGTGGTGCAGCGGTAGTGTTGTCACCTCACAGCAAGAGGTTCTCCTGTTCGATTCTTGGCCTGAGCACCTTCTGTGTGGAGTCTGCATGTCCTCCTTGTGTTTGAGTGGCATTCGAAAGACGTGTAAAATGGGTGTGCCTTTGTTGAAGGTTGGGCATTGGGCTAGCAACTTGGCACTGTACAAATCTACTGCCAATCATTAGCAGATTGGTGTTCTGCTGTGTTGCCCCCTAACCAGGAAAAGTCAAAAGAAGAAGTTCACAAGATAGCCGGTACAGACTAGCAAGTGCATTTTTAGTTTTTTGCACTTGGAGGTATATAGACTGCTGTAATATTAATGGCTGCAAATTCCGTAAGCAGATAGAATGGATGACATTTAAGTGTAAGATATTCAATGTCTGCTGAGCAAAGGCTGAAGGCATTTTCATTGTTATTACACCAGTAATTGTTAACATATATGCAAACTCCCCCACCTCAGGCTTTGCCACTAATGGACTATAACCTGTCTGCTCTGAATAAGGTGTAATCCTGTATTCCCACATCATAGTCGCTGATATTTGAACTTAGCCAAATCTCTGTAAAGATGATTAAACAGCTATTTATTACCTTGCAGTGTGTGTTTATGTCCAACCTGATGTAATCTGTTTTGCTCTCCAGAGAGCAAACATTTTCAGGCTGTATGGATGGAATTATAGACCTGTGTGGAGCTTTTCTTAGTCTGACACTAATGCATGCTTTTTTCCTCTTTTCCTTGGTCTATCACATCTTCTGCATTTTTCCATTGACTTTTGCAGTTAATCTAGGAAATAAAGCAAGTGCAGCACACTGGATGAATCTTAATCATTATCCCTAGCGCACAGAGTATTTCAGGTCTCACAGGGCCTGCAGACAGCAGCCCTGCAAACCATTCACACAGTGAGCCAGACTGAAGCAGCTTCAGCAAGGTAAATCTTTGTGTATCTTTCTACATTCAAAAATTCGGTAAAAACTGCATTTTCTTGAAAAATGAGTGATGAAGAAGAGCAGCACATTCATGAGCTGAAGCAGCCACAGCCATACAGGGTGCTGAATTTTTTTTTTAATGTATTATGATATGAGAAAGAAACTCCTAGCAATTAAAACAATTTTAACAGCTCATTGTCCAGAAAAGAGCTCAAAATAATCAAAAAGGAACTTGGAAACAAAATGAAATCCTCCAAGGACAATTATGAATTACAAATCACTACCCATGCTAAGGATAACCATAAAGCCCTCTTCAGCTGTGTCAAACACCAAAGAAGTAAAGGACATTGCCAATATGTTAGTGGACAAATTTAGCTCAAACATTATCCCCTATCTTCCAGAAATTGCTCACAGCATCTTAAAATGCATACACCACCCCCAAATCACTTCCAAGCAAGTCCTAAGCACTCTCTCCAACACTAAAAACACTAACTCCATGGGCCCTGATGTTGTACCAAGTTGTTTTTTTGTTTTGTTTTTTTTTGTCTGCACCAAGCACTGTTTGCATCACTCTTTTTTACATTTGCTCAATCTTACCCTGCCCACTGGATTCATAACAGAAATATAGAGAACTGCTCTAGTCATATCACACCACAAAGGGTGACCCACGAATGACCCAGGCATCTATAGATTTATCAGACTCTACAACCTTATTTGTAAAGCAGTAAAGCACGTCATTATGGATCTCATAAATAAGGACATAGGAAGTTGTCATACCTTGCAATAAAACTGATTTGGGTTTGTTAAAGACAGATCTTGACTCTTAAACCTGGTGGACTTTTTTGAGCAAGTCACTAAGGCATTAGACTTAGTTCACACAGCATACCTGGACTTGGCCAAAGCCTTCAATGCCATTTCACACATAGACATCACTGACAAAGTTAATCCAATCAAATGTAAACTCCTATGTTGCCCACTGGATAGCAAACAGACTTACCAACAGAACTCGGTCTGTTAATGTTGCAGACACACTCTCAAATTAAAGAGTAGCTATTTTATTATTATAAGATTAGTCCTGCGATCACTCCTCTTTGGTATCTACTTCTCTAATGGTAAAGCATATGCCAAAGGCCTGTGGTTGATATAAATACCCCAGATGACCTTTGTATTCTTCAGCAAGGTCTAACTCATGCTAACAAGTGGTGGTTGGACTGTGGTCTCAAACTAAATGACAAAAATTCAGCACTGCTTCCTTTGGCAAACCTGGACACTCCTGTTCCTATCACATATGTGGCTCTCTACCCCCCCCCCCAAAAAAAAATTTGACTCACTCATTAGGGACTTGAGCACTTTCATTGACAATGAATTATCCTTTGACTACCATGTGTCCACCATTGTTAGGAAATGCTTTTATATAACCAGACTAATCACCAGGGTCAGATCTTCTAGATCCAGAGAAGTCATTCCCCCACTCTACTCCTCTTTTATTAGATCAGTCTTAGAATATGATGGCCCCTTTGGTTACGTACTAGCCAAATTACCCAGCTCAAGGGACTGCAGCATTTCCCTACAAAAAAAATCAAGGGTATGTTCTCCTTGAGGTACCCTAACCACCTTAAGGTGTTCTCACATTTTTTCTATTTACTAACAGCTACCGAGAGGAGATCTCTGCCTTACCTACAATGCCTCAAAAGATCCTGCCCTATTTAACCACCTACACATCCCCAAAATGAAAGACACTCTAAATACCCACTCAAGAGACCTAAACTACCGCCAAACCATAAACAAATAAAGAGAACTCTTTTTATCTGAATAGACTTCCTTTAGAGGTAAAACGAAGTAGCTCTGTGACATTTTAAGTGAAACCTGGATAACTGGAAAGCCAGTTGTAAGTACACCCCTTGTATGGACCCTCTAGTCCTTATGGAAAGCAGCCTAAACTAAGATGTGATCTGATATTAATTCATATCTCAGAAAATTAGTGGGATCATTGACTAGGCTACAGATGATCTACTGGATCAACAGCCTAGTATTAACTTATGTACTTTTGAAGGATGTGACATCCTGCATGTGCACTTCCATGTGACATCCTGCATGTGCACTTATATATGGGAACTCTTAAAGCAACATAGCCCAGTATATACCAATAACCTCAACACAGCAAGAGACAAGTTCAGAGACTGAACAAATAGCAGTACCTTTGTTGCTAAACTAAATATTAAACTCAAATGGTAAAGAATGATAACTCAGGTTGGACTGGCTGATCTTGCAGCGTAGAGGTAGGGGTTGATACCTTGCCAAAACTGTTTGGGATTTGTGCAGTGAGTACACTGATTAGACAAAAAATATTCATGTTCACTATAAAGGAGAAAGAATTTGACAATGTTGTGCTTCCTTGAAAAAGATGAGAGAGACAAGGGTGATCTCATTCTATGACAGGCTTTCTACAGATTGTTAAGCTGAATGGTAAGATGTAATCCTTTATCTGGTTCTTTACCACAATACTAATACTGTACCTTGAGCCATTCAAAAATAACAACATGTACTGGTGGATACATGCAGCATTCAATAGCCTTCTGGAAAGATAAAGGACTATGTCAGTTGTTATTCCCAGTATTTCTTCAACATTCCTTTAATTTTATTGAGAATACTCTCTTAGTTTCCAGAAAAATTCCTCAAGCTACAAGGGCATTGTGTAGTGTATAATATAACGGAACATTGAAGAAATCCTAAAAGTAAAAATTCTATTAATCCTATAGCAAAGCATTTTTTGAACTGTCAAAATATTGATTACAAAAATATTAAAGCTGGAGTTGTGTATCATTACAAAAATTTAGATCACATTATTAGTGATATTAAAAATGTATTGTGATATAATATTTTTTACAGCAGAATATGTATTATCCTTCTGGTTTAAACAAGGAATTAAACCAAAATACTGTCAGGCAATTGTTTATTGTACTATGATTGGCTGTTTTAGTATAAAGGCATGTTTTTTATGGCTTTTTACATTTGTGTTTTGTTTTGTTACTTCCTTGAAGTCAGAAGGGCCAAGGTGTGATAATGTTGTATATGTCCAGTAGTCTGTCTTGTTATTTATTTATTTATTTAATTAATTTATTTTTGTTAGGGTTTTTTCCAGTAACTATTTGAAAATTCAGGACCAGTTGGAATGAGCCCCAAAGCACAGAGACTGAATGGCCAAAAAATGGACTTACATATGTTAAGTTTAAGATGGTCATTTTTTGAGACATTCCCTTTTCTCCAAGGTATTGCAATCTCAAAGTTAGTATACATAACTTCAGGGATGTGGGAGGCTTGTCTCCCTGCAAAAAAGAAATTCAAGGAACAAGAACTGATGTTTGAGATTCAGTTGTCTCCTGGACTTTTTCACATTTCCACACTGCTTAATTAGATCATGTCATACAGAATAGACAGAAACAAACAGTTAAGCTACAGGATCTAGGTCAAGGTAGCACAGCAAATACAAGATAATATTTTTTTAATAAAATGATTGAATTGAGAAATAATTCTTTTCTTTAAAGATCCTAGGGGAGATGTAATGATATCCTTCATGGATTCTGCCCTGACACAAGCAGGCAAAATTTGGAAGGTGGTCTCTGAAGGTGTCATCCATAATCCTAGCCAGTAATTTAATGTGAGAATCAAATGAAAATATCCATTACTGGGTGAAGGAAATGGCTCATATAGTGCAAAGTGAATAGGGGAGTCCAGGTAGTCCAAACAAACAAAAATGCAGATTAAAATAATAGAAATTTATTGTTAGAATGGTCAAGTGCTTTCATCCTTTGTTGACAGAAACTACATTTACATGTTCCTTTTGTCCTGTGAACATTATTATGGATTTTATTGCCGGTTTCCAAAATGCTTCTTATGTTCCTACCCATCTTAAAAACAATACTGGGTTGGTGTATTACCTAATATTCAAAGTCTGTGTTCATTAGTTTTGAAAATATTCCAATTTCACCTCAGTATCTCTTTAATGTGGCTTGAATCACTATTGAATTGTAACACCAAGGATCTCATATAGTTTTTTGTTATATTCTTATTCCCAACATTTCACTTTATTCCCAAGCTGGTTGACATTCTTCTTGACACACACATAGACACACACACACACACACACACACAAACATATGCCTGTGTGTGTGTGTGTGTGTGTGTGTGTGTGTGTGTGTGTGTGTGTGTGTGTGTGTGTGTGTGTGTGTGTGTGTGTGTTAAGAAGAATATATATATATATATATATATATATATATATGCCATTAAAGTATCTGTCACAGCACTAAAATAGTTTGAATCACAAAGCAAAGATTTATCAAAAACAAAATTAATATTTTGCAGGGAGCAATACTTCTGCACCCCCCCCACACACACACACACTCTGCTAATTATATATACCAACTCTGAGATCACACTACAGTGAGGAAAGGGTATATTTCTGAACCCCACTGTGCCATGGCCTCTCACTTAAAAAAAGCCATTCCATGTGATCAGCTGATTTTCGATCAGCTTTAACAGCTTTTTTCAATTGAAAAGTTGGTGCATCAAAGAGTTTAAGTTAACCACACACACACACACACACACACACACACACACACACACACACACACACACACACATATATAAAACATTAGGGGTATGTGACATCTGTGACATGCAGTGATTTATATAGAGTAACAGGCTTCAAGAAGGAAGATCAGCATTAGGTAGTAAGGGAATGTGGTTGAGTCATTATAACTGCTTGTAGACAGGATGAGACTTTAAAGTGTTTCAGGGATCACAAGAAAGGATGAAAGAGGCATTTTCTTATTTGTTTACTATATATTTTTTACTTGCTTATTTTTTGCTTGAATGACATACTGTTATAAAGTGTTTGTAATGTTAATGGAGGAGAGTTACAACATTTTTGCAACAGCTTAGTAAAAATGTGAGTCTCCATGAAGATTAAGACCCTCTACTGGCTAGGGTTGCCACCTTTAGAAGATGCAAAAATCTGACAGAAGTCCTGCCCTTTGCTCCACACATTGCCGCACCCATTTCAATATGTAAATATAAATTGCTTCTCTTTCAAAGTTAATAATTCATGCTACGGACAGTTTTGAAGAAACAGTGAATACTGTGTTAAATGCAACAGATGGGCAAATATATTGTTATAGGTTCATAGGTTCATAGGTTCATACTAGGCTATCTGCCCGAGGGCATTTACAAGCCTAGCCCATAGTTTTGTGGCTTATGCCACCCCTTTAGTATGGGGAACTATACCCATTATTTTGCTGTGCCTCTGTCGAGCAGTGACACTGAGGTAATCCCTGGGGTATATCTGCGATCTCCCATCCATTGGTCAAGATTTCTCTTGAACAAGGCCAGCGAGGTGCTCTGCCTCACATGTACTGGGATTTTGTTCCACAGCATAGGGAGTCTTTGGGTGATGAATCTATCCCTCCAGCACGTCCTATTAATAGCCGTGTCGAGGTTTAAGTCTCCGCCCTTGTGGCTCTGATGGATCTAGATTTTTGAGGTGAAGCATATTCATCAAATCTGGGTTTGACATGGCCTTGTATGTTAGGCAAAGGTCACCTCTGAGCAAGCGGTGGCGACTGAATAGAGCTGGAGTTCTTTCAGTCGGGCAGCATAGGACAGATTTTTGAGACCCTTTATCCTTTTGGTGAGGAACTTTTGTGGCCTCTCCAGCTGCTGCAAGTGTCGGGTCAGATACATTCCGAATGGGGCATTGTACTCAATCATTGGTCTGATGAGTGATGAGTAAAGGGAGACTATGACCTCCCTTGATCTAGATGAGAATCCCTTCATGATAAGGTGGGCAATATAGAAGGTCTTCTTAACTACTTTAGCTACATGGGTGTCGAATGACAGACTACTATCAACCTGGGTCCCCAGGTCCCTGATAACTTCTTCTGTGCTCAGTGGATTGCCACCTATTTGGTAGCTAGGGGTAACCTTGTTTTTCCCGAAGGGTATGACTATGCATTTTTTGGCATTTAACTTTAGGCCGTGGCTCTGGCACCAGTTATCCGTTTCTGTGAGACCCTTCTGAAGGATATCTGTGTCAGATGTGTTTTCTACTATGGCGCCAAGTTTGCAGTAATCTGCAAACTTTGTCAGCCATAACCCTCCTGTGTTTGCTTGTACTTCGGAAAAGTAGATGCCAAACAAGAGTGGGCCCAGGACTGAGCCCTGTGGGACACCACTTGTAACAGGCTTTGAGTCTGACATGGCGCCAGCAACTCTGACCCTGTGGGTTCTGTCACTCAGCCAGTTTGCAACCCATCTTGTGATGTATGGGTTAACATTTAAGCTGATGAGTTTTTCAATGATACCCGAGTGGGGTATTGTATCGAAGGCCTTAGCCAGATCAAGGTAGGCTGCATGGACTGCCTTTCCCTCATCTATGGCTTTGGTGACTGTTTCGAAAAAGTCAACCAAGTTTAAAAGGCATGATCTGCCTTTGACAAAGCCAAACTGGGTTGGATCCAAAGTCTGCAAATTCCCTATGTCTTTATTTATGAGGTCCATTATGATCCTCTCCATGGCTTTGCAGATAAGGCTTGTCAAGCTAATGGGCCGGTAATTTCCAGGGTCGGTGGAGGCACCGCCTTTGTGAAGTGGGACCACAGTTGCAGTGCGCCACTCCCTGGGTACGTATCCAGAGGTAAGACTTTGATTAAACAGCTGTCCTAGCTGTGGGTTTAATTCCTCATTGAGTTTGTGGAGCACACAGCCGGGGACACCATCAGGTCCCATGGATGCTGTGTTTTTGCTTTGGAGAGAGCAGTTCTCACTTGGGCGCTGGAGATGTTTGTGGAGCTGCAATTGTTTGGTTTAGATACCTCACCTTTTGGGGAGGGGGAGAAGTTTGCACTGAACCTGTCAGCCAGTATGTTGGCAATGTCTGTAGGATCAGTAATCTTCACATCATTTTGAACTAGTTCTGAGCATATCTGGGAGTTTCCTCCCAGGTTTCTAACATAGCTAAAGAAGGCCTTATGATTGTCTTTTGAGTCTTTAGCTATTTTTCTCTCGAAATTTGCTTTGGATGATTTTATGAGAGCTCTTAGTTTTTTACTTATAGTGATCAAGGGTGTTTTACCTTTTAAGGATTTTGCTCTATCTTGTAGTAGCTTCCTCCTTTTGTTGTAGAGTTTGTTTATGGCTGGGGTCCACCAGACTGGACGCTTGCCTTTGGTACAAAGAGTCTTTGTTTTGCTTGGGATTGCCTTATCCATGCAGTCCTGCAGGTGCTGGTAGAAGGCATTTGTAAGTGATTCAGCGGCTTGAGTACTGTTTTCCGGCTCGGGGCCTTAAAGGAGACCACACTAGTCTTTAGAAGTGTGAAGTCGGCTTTGAGAAGTTCTTTACTGTGGTCTTTTTATTTCAGGTGGGGTGGGATGAGGACCTCCAGCGAGATTAGTTTGTGATCTGATCTCACCAGTGAGGGGTATACTTCCGGTGTTGAACATTGTGTTCCCATGTTCGTGATGATGAGATCAAGTATGTTATCTCCTCTTGTGGGGATGGTGACTAGTTGTTCCATGGCATTTGAGTTTATGAATTCCAGGAACTTTTGGGCTAGGGTGTTTGGGCTTGAGTAGTGTTCCCAGTCTTTATTAGGGTAATTGAAGTCACCTAGTATGATGGTGTTTGGTGATACATTTATCCCCTCTAGTGTTTTCAGGAAGGCCATGTGAGGTTCCTGAGTTTGTGAGGGTGGCCTGTAACATGCTACAATTTGCAGAGCAGTCTTGCCTATGGTTAATTGCACCTGGATGGTCTCCGATGCATCGTGCGTTGCCACCAGTCTTGAGGTGTGGGTGTCCTTGATGAATATGGATACCCCCCCCTCCTTTCTTGGTATTGTCCGGATTTTGGGGCCGGAACGCATGATATGAGGTAAAACCTGATAGCGCTGGGGTGCTCTCAGGAGCCTTGAACCAGGTTTCTGTCACAGCACAGACATCGATGTTCTCCATACTGAGAAGGGCCTCGAGTGCGTGCATTTTGAGATTTAGACTTCTGGCATTGAGCAGCATTACCCTTAGTTTTTTCCTTTTTGTGTTCTAGGGTGGTAGGTTTAGAATTTGAGCCTTGCCTAAAAAGGCACTATGGGGTGGCAAGAGCCTTTGCCAATATCCGAATCCCAGGGTGACAGGTGCAAGCCGTCCCTTGAAGCAGCGTGGCTTTTCCAGCATGTCATCCCAGGCAGACAGACACTGGATCCCCTTTGAATGACACCAGTGTTTAAGCCAATTGTTAAAGCTGATCATCTTATCTCTGTATTGTGGCATCATTCTTGGTGAAGGTAGGATACTGCTCAAGGTCAGGGTCATACCTGCCTGGGCTACATAATCAGAGAGCTCCTCAATGTCTCTTTTCATGTAGTCCAAGGAGGTACGTCTCAGGTCGTTTACACCAGCGTGGACAATGACTGAGTCATATTTGTACCTGCTGTACAACAGTATGTTTGTTGAAACAATCACGCCAGATTAGCATGTGATTTTAACAAAAAAAAAAAACATATTAAGGAAATATGGACAGGAAGAAGAATGTATAATGTCTACAGTGTTTCCTGCAATGTATACTTTAAAATTTCCTTGAATCTACATTTTATTCTTATCTACAATATTATTTTTACTGAAGAAAAGCAAAACACATGTAATTTTACCAGAGTGTACATCAAGTTTAGCTGTATAGATCCATTGCTTCACATTTATACAAAAAAAAATCCCCAGGATTCAGCAAGTTCTGCACGGCGTGCAGGAATAGGGCAAGAGCTTCTGCACGCAACAAGGCCGACAAGCGATCCAGGAACAAGCTCCCAGGATGTGCACAAGAGTTCCTACACTATTCCTGCATGGACACAGCTCCTGTATGCTAATTACCCCATTTTCTGGTGAAAACCATGCAAATAAGGTGAATTAGTGATCCAGGAAGCAGGCAGGCATCTGTGCAGGAATAATGTAACCTGCAGAAATGTATTCGGTTACTAACCGAATACATTTCTGCAAATTACAAAATGGAGGCATGACAGCTCGAAAGAAAGCATGTATTCAATGTATTAGGCATGCAAATGGCCAAATATATGGCCACTGGCATGGGAAAGAGTTGCAAAATTATAAAAAAAAATAACTTTTTTTTTTTGACTGATTTCAGACGTTTAAGTGTAGGGCAGCGGTGAGCAAGCAGGATCGGCCCAAATATAAGGAAAAAAAGTTGGAAATAAGCTTTTAAACCCAAATCAGCATTCTGCCATAATAGCCAATGGCATGCATAAGACAACAATACCATGGAATAGTGGTTGATAAGGAGAAGGCTGAGTGTCAGTTTTTTAATCATGCATTAGCAGTCCATTTTATGCAAATGAGGGGATTGATACTGAATCACAGATTTCCCCTCAGTGTTACATTGCACCCACCCATGTAGGTGCAGCAACACCATGGTATAGGCATAAGAGGTAAATGACTCATAAGGGTGAGTGTCATGCATGCTGTAAGCTTATTGGAGCTCTGTGGTCCATGTTTGCCCTTAGCTAAGCACAGCTAAGAAGGGGGGGTGGAGATGTCTGAGGTTGCCTAGCAGTGTTCACATTGCCTAAACAGGTGTGCATGCCATGCACCGGGTTTTAAACAAAAAAAAAAAAAAACCCACATGAAATAGCAGCTCTGTCCACATCTGAGCACTGGGTATATGAGCCGCGCCTTGGGGCTTAAACAGGAAGGCAATGGGAAGGGAAAACAGCAGTAGGAAGGCAATCAAGGAGAACTAGCATAGTTCTGATGTCCAGATAGTCAATACTAACCACAGGAAACAAAGTTAGTTTTAACCTTCTTTAGCATTAAATTTTATTTTATTTTCAAAGAACAGCGTTTTAGCGTGACCCCTGTCACAGCTAGAACTAGCTGTTCAGGGTAATGCCTTAATGCTGATATTGTAAGTTTAATACATATTTACAATGTTAATCAAATATGAATAGAATGTTATCATACAACTATTATAGATAATTCAATGAGTTTTAGTACCAACTATGATTTTATTCATTAATAAAATATTTAACACTGGGGAAGTGCAATTGTCACTTATGTGGAACTGTGGGGCTTCCAACCAGTTGTAAGCAGGGCGTCACTGAGCTCCGACGAGACGTGTCTTTAAACTAAAGCTACTTTTAGATGCTTGAACTTTTGTTTCGTATTGAATATCTGAACTGAATATGCTGTTTCTGCGACACAGTTTATTTGCTCGGCCTGACTTTGTTTGTTGACCGTAGTTCGAGCACCTGTTTTTTCTCTGACCTATCTGCCAGAACTGAGTGCGAAAGTGTGAACTTATTCTCTTTATTGGCAAATAAAATTGAAGCTTTATGTTGTTATTGAATAATTTTAAACAACCAACGAAAGTCTGAAACAGTGTTGTTTCATTTTCACCCGACCGAGGAAGATACTACGTTACTTCCTGCAACAGAAGGACTGCTCGACTGTAAACAACGAGCAGAAGTTCTGTTGTTCAGCATTGCGGACTTGTTCCTTCAACTCCATGCATCTTGCAACCTTCTGAGCAACAGCCAGGCTATCTCTTGTCAATTACACCACCGGCATCTGGCATGAAAGAACAGGTATTGAACGCTAAATGGCGTTTTACGGCGTAACTGCCAGCTTCTTTCCTGTTCCAGCGACAACAACTGATTTAGTGACGCTTAAAACGCGACCAAGTTAGCGTTGGGCAACTGAATGACAGCTTTCTTATTACAGGCATTGTTTAAATTCTGCTCACCGCGCCAAGGTAACTTTACTCGCTGGACGAATATTTATTTTCGAAGTTAATGTTTGTTCGAGGAGTTACAATTGCTAAGCGTGATGGTTAAACGACCCATGATAATATATCTTGTCGGCTGGTGGTGTTTTGGATGAAGCGTAACTGCTTAATACTTCTTTTTGCGATTTAACGATGCGACATTTTCTGGCGATGATACGTGGGGTAGGTAACAAAGAAAATAAGAGAAGTTGGAGTTTGCCTTCAAGTGATGTTTAAATGAACGAAGCATATTCCCAGGCGATGTTGAGATCAATACTGTGGATTTTAAAATGAACTTTCTGTTAATAGTTGGAAAAGTGAAAGTAATTGAACTACTAATACACCTGAACGGAGTTGAAAGTAATAGGACCAAAGGGTCACATCAGCTCCCCAATTATACTTACTTTCGAGAAAGGTTGAACAAACCAGCGTAAAGTTTTTGGGAATTGGCTGAAACTAAATATGATGGAGGAAAGCGACAACAGTTCTCACCAGGTTAAAGACGTATATATACTGGCGCAAGGAAAGATTTTACTATCTGCGCTTGGCGTCTGAACAGGATGGATATGACCTGATTGATGGCGGTTAACTTTATCAATGCTAATAATTTAACTAAGTTTTTTGATTGATCAATGCCCCACATGCATGAAGTGAAGTATATTTGGCACAATGAAGGCAACAATGTTGGCGTGTGACAAGCGTTTTCTCTACAACAAATTATTACTATTTGAACAAATGTGTAATTAGATATAAATTATGTTGTTTTCTAATGTGGATCCAGCGTTGGAAATGAATGGTATTTCACTGACTGGCGTGGTAATAGCGGGCTCGGGTTTTGAGACTTACGACAAAGGAAGCGGCAGTGTTGAACAGCGTTCAGCTGCAGAAAAAATGATGCGAAGTTATCGTCGCGATTGAGCTGTACTAATGAACCAGTAGCAAAATGAGCAGAAGACATACAACCAGGCATTCGGCAAAGTTGTTCCTGCAAAGGCAAAATTCCCATGTGTGACCAATAGATGGTAGGTCAATACGCCGACACCTACCTATGATAGATTTCGCAATATCAAAAGCTAATAACGAAAAATGCCGCTGACTACGAGAATGAACGGGACGCCACCCGATATCAACAGTATTAGGCAGCAGTGTAACGATGTGAATGTCGATTTATATACATCCATCCTCACAATGGCGTTAATAATGGATTCAGCTTGCTTCTTAAGGCAAATGCCACGAAGGTGGAAGATTGATATTTGTAACGAAACTGTTGACAGTACTGATATCAAACTTTTGTTTTTGAACATAAATTCTATTTATCGAATGTGGAGACAACATTGCTGCTAGACGATTTGTAACTTTGACAAAACCTTATACTATCTAATGAACTGTAATACGAAGATAAATATTACACTAGGTTGGGCGATATATTTAGTTGTAAATTAGGAATGGTTGGCAAAACTTTTGTGCAGAATAACAATTCTTACAATGGTCAAACACTTATGAGTTTTCTGGCAATAAACGAACTTTACTTGAGCATTGGCTAACAAAGAAGCAGATGAAGATTTGTCTGGCATTTCGAAATTGCTGCAACTTTCTTTCACTGCTACTCGATCTGAATCCGCACAGAACGAAAAATCTGTTGTCGAGACGCTGGTAGATACCCCGGAAGGCAGTAGCACTCACAGGGGCCTTTTTAATGAGATCGGGTGATATGAGCATTTAGAAACATAAATGAAGTTGACTAAAGCGGCGGTCTCGAACACCAAACCACTACAGTAACGAGTAGTCTGCAATGATAATGATATACGCGAAGACTACGCTGCATCGGCGAGTAATGACCAGTCTTTATAACTCAACAATGTGACGCAAACGAGGCTATGGCCATTATCAGCCGCAATATTCCGTTAATATTGTTTAGTTAGGTCGGCGTATGGCATTACAAAAACTGACCCGCAAAAGACTTTACGGCATGCTTCAACTTATGGTCATAGACCTGGAGATTCGACGAATAACACGGCATGTTTCAACGAAGATGATGAGAACTGAAATCCCTTTATGAACCGGAAGTGCAATACGGCATTAGTGAGATACTGGCGATTTTGGTGGGGTGGTGTGCATTGCTGATAATGAAAAAGTTTACGTAGGAAAACGTCGTGAAACTAAATGAAGTAAACCAGCACCTTTGCTCTTGCTCAGCAACTTCTTTTAGAATGCTATGTTGTAACCTGACCACTCTTTGTTTTATGAATAACGGAGAACCTTTCAGCTGTTCTTGGTGTCGATAGTTATGACGTTAATTTAGTGCATTTGGAAAGTTGAACCTCAATGAAGAACTGTAACATTCATGTTCTTAAACAAACACTGCAAATGATAACCTACTATGCAGGTGGGGGTTTAATACGTAATTTGTCGTTAACAAATACTGATAAGAATTTTATGTTGTTTATTTTATGTTATAGATAATTCAATGGAGTTTTATGATTATTCATGTTTTATTCGTATTTTTATGAGTCCAACAATCGAAATTAATGCCGGATCTTTCAACTGTATTTGTTGTGAACCAATTTAACTGTTTGCTTGTCTTTCTGAAATGAACGGCAACTGAAAAATAAAATACTACGTTAAAAGAAAACAGACTTATTTCAATGGTTAGTATTGACTATCTGGTATCGAGTTGCCCTGTTCTTTATTTAGTTCATTTGCTCTCATTTTTGACTGATAGTTGGCAGGTGAAATGTATCAGAATCAGCAAATTACACAGGCAGCAGTCCAGCCCAGCACACTACTATAAACTATACAAACACCTTTCATTCTGTTTTTTTCCCCCACAGACACAGATGGGGAAATTTTGCCCGACAAAACTAATAAAATGATAGGGGCTGCTGTTGCTCTCATACATCAATATGTGGAAGAGTCTGAGAGTTGTGAGGATGAGAATGCTGGTGAACAACCCACAGTGAGGAGAAGGAGAAGAGTGTACAGACCCAGGGTAACCTATCAGGAGCTACATGAGCTGGAAAAAGTGGAGCACTATAGGGTGGACAGGGACATCCTACAGCAAATTGTTGAGCTGTGCCAGCCATGCCTCATACACAGAACCAACAGAGGGGAACCCATCCCAGTGGATACCAAGGTATGTGTAGGGTTAAGAATACTAGCCACAGGTACCTTCCAAAGGCCAACTAGGGATATCATGGGGATCTCACAGGCATCAGCATCCAGGGTACTCCACCAGTTCCTGGATCCCATGTCAGCACATGCCAGTGAGCACATATATTTCCTCAACACCTGTGAGGCATTGACCAGCAATATGCGTCTCTTCCACTAAAAAGCAGAATATCCTGAGGTAGTGGGTGCTATAGACTGCACGCACATACACATCAAAGCACTACCAGGTGAGCTGGGTAGGGTCTACATAAAATTCAAGGGCTTCCCCTCCATCAACTGCCAGGTTGTGTGTGATGCCCAGGACATTATCTTGAATGTGTGTGCTGGCAGACCTGGAACCTATCACGACTCCCATATCTGGCATATGACACAGCTGCACCAGAGATTTGCCAGTGGGGGACATCCCATATGGCCACCTAGTGGGGAATGCTGGTTACGCACTGGAGCCGTGGCTGATGACACCCATCGGAAATGCACACACACCCGAACAAGAATTCCATAATGAGGCACACGCACAAACCAGAATCATAAATATCATAAAAGAGCGTGTGTTTGGGATGCTCAAGTCACGGTTCCAGTGCCTGGACATATCTGGTGGAACCTTTCAGTACTCTTCAGCTACATGTACCCAAATTTTCATTGTATGTGCCATGTTACACAATAGGATCCTGTGGAAATAGCTGCAGCAGGAATTGCATGTGGCAGGGCCACACAGCCCCCCCCCCCCACCATTGCCAAGGCCAGCACAGGCACAGAGTGACTTGGAGAAGGAACAACCTGAGCCTGCCCATGTAGGCAGAAGGAGGCATGCCCAGTATGCCCAGGCTTTGGCAAAGAGACAACGCATAGCACATACACTGACACGGTAGGGACCCAGGGATTGACACCTATCTCTGACTCACACATACAGTAAAAGGGATGCCAAACATGACACTACCTTTGCTTTACCATGTATAGGGAGTGTACTATGTGCATCCAACATAGTCAGCCCTCCAGCACCATCCTCAGTGCTGACACAGCTATAAGGTAAGTCACTCTTACTGTCAATTGCTGAATGGAGTAGTACGTTCTGCTAGTTGTATCTATGGTATGGATGTGAGCATGCAAGTGAATCGAGTGGCTGAATGGGATGGCAGCAGATAGTGGACACCTATATGGGCAGCATGAAATCCATAACAAATACTGGTGTCAGCAAAGTAGGCAGTACTAGATAAGGTGACAAAATCCACTACAGTACATCTGGTGGCCCAAATGTGTGTCCTTAAGACACACACATGCATGTCAGTGAGGCTTAAATACCCAACAACAGCCTCAACCAGCAAGACATGTGTAGATGACCATAAAGAAAGGCTGTGCTAAGGCCTCCAATTGATGGCAATGGAGAATAGCCTCTCTCCAGACCTACACAGACAGACTACAACAGGTCTGGCAGTTGTATGTTAAAAGTCTGAAACTGAAATATAGCTCAATAAAACACAAGATCTGTACTCTACTGATATGCCTCTAGTCCGCATAATAGTTCAGAATTCAAAACGAAGTGGAAGCCAACAGAGTACATGAAATACCAGTACAATCATAGCAAATGTTTACAGTTGTCAGGTGTGCCCATCCCCCCACAATCCTATGTAGAAATGCAATAACATGTACGTGTGGGTTTAATAACAGTGGAGTAGAGATTACCTGAACTGGCCAAATTTACAGGATAGATTATTGCATGTGTACAATATGCAGGGGTCTGTGTCTTAGATTGTTGTGTGTTCTATATGGTGTGGAAATGGTCAGCATGTAGGCATGGAGTGTTGTGTCTCTGTGACCTATGGCCAGTACTGTTGATGACAGGGCCATGTTCTGACAACTGCAGTGCCAACCACAATGCATCCCAGCAAGTCCCAATTCAGCAATCATCCATACTCACTGTTCAGAAGTCAATATCTGTCACCATCTGAAAGATGGACATGCCATGAATGTGGGCCCAGACATAAACACAGTACACAGGTGGAAGTACCCTAGACAGAGTACATACAATATAACTGTCAACTGCACACACCTTTGGAATTGTACATACAGGTTAGCAGCACATCAGTTTTCTGTGTAGTATGGAATACTGATGTAGTCTGGCAAATCACTGGCAGACCACAAAAGGCACAGTTATGAAGTAAAGAGAGACTGCCTATGTCCCCACACAAGGCAGCATAAGGGGAATGTCCCAGGTATATCTGTATGTCAGCTGCAAGAAGCTTCCATAATACACATGCACTCAGCTCCCCCCACCATCAGCCACAGGTTTATCACAGGTCATATCCCTGCTGTTGGGAATGAGTATACTATGACTCCCACTTCTGTATGGGAATACCCACAGAATGTAGCATGCTGAAGAGGTGTCCATGCAGGTGTGTCTCTAGCTATAAGCAGCACCCTGCCAGCATCCAGATGAATGGATTAATATGGACAGGAACTACTGCCATTAACACCTCGCACACTTGCCCTGTCACCACAGGGGAATCCAGTGGCTCACAGCCTGGGACTGTAGGAGTAACAGAATGGAATGGCCTGCTACAGATGGCCTGCATCACTACCAAATGCCCTACAGAGGACTGTAGGGCATTTGGTAGTGATGCAGGCCATCTGTAACAGAATGGAATGGCCTGCTACAGATGGCCTGCATCACTACCAAATGCCCTACAGTCCTCTGTCAAATGCCTGTGCCTCACTCATACTACCAATGTATGTTATCTCTTGGGGTACCAACTAACAACATAACACAGTCCACAGAACACAAATGCAAGGCCATGTTGACAAATCCTAGTAGTATGTCCACCATGTCCTACTGCATGAACTGTGGACAAACCCCTAAATACCGCTGGGATGAAGGGACAACTATAGGGATACTTCTCAGATATTGCTTGCATAATGTAAGGAAGAGGATAGAATAACAGAGTGAGGGGGTGTAGAAGCATGTACATCATGGAGTGTGTGAAGTCTGAAACTCTCATGTGTGCCCACACTACCCTTGCCTGCAAACCCAGTATTGGATGGCTACAAACTTGCTCGTAAACCACAATGTGAAGGAGAACTGACCATTTATATGAGCCCAGCCTCCGGGTAACCTGGGTGAATCTGTACAGCTGAGAGGTATGACCACAGCAGGATATGGCCATTCTGTTACGTCGATAGATGTACAAGCAGGGGATCCTCAGCCACCACAGTACCAATGTGCTGGACCATTTACATAGACACATCAGCAAGTGTCTGCAGCTACCCCTCCAGAATGGCATGAGTGTGCAAGAATATGTAGGCTGCAGACCACAATACTGGACAAAGCTTTCCCAGGAAATAACTGTGAGCAAATAAGTATATCTGTCAGTAGTTGATGACATAATACATCACAGTGTAAAACACTACATATGTCTGAATATCTCTGCTAACACCAACCATGTAACACAAGCAGCACAGACACAATAGTTACAGTATCCCACTAACTTTTGCCGTTTGTAACTCCATATTGTCAACCTATCTACAGATATCCTGCAGAAACAGGTCTGTAGCTGTAGGTGTAGAACACCAAATCCTGGACTGGAGTACAACCTACCTGGAATGGATTCACACACTCAATACGGAAGGTCATACTGGGCATGCTCCTACACGTAGAGAAATTAAGCCCATGTCTGACAACAACAGTGGACTATACATATCTGTCATTTGCAGATACCTGTGCACACACACCACATTGCACACCATTCATGCTTTGCACACACATTGGATAGGAATACTCACACATATCCAAGGCCAACACACTATAATAGGTCAAACATACACACACAGAGGTGTGGGGAACAGAGAGACAGACAGTGACAGAGAGATTTCCATCATGATTCCTGTCCTACCCACCACACATCCAATTGGCCAATATCTCATGATGTGCCGATGCCAATCACTGTAGACATTTGCTTTTGCTAGCCCTCAGCCCTATAGTGTCTGTGGTGCTTGTGATAACTGTGTAACATCATAGTACAAATCAGTATTCATCTAGCATTTGTATACCCAGTCCTGTTAAATGTAAAGTTGTGTGTGACTGAATGTTGTGTGTGTGCTTCCAGAGGAATGGTTTATGGCCCATTCACACACAATGCACTTCTCATTGCCCATGTTAGCACTCATGTTCATACTTCACGATGATGATCTTATGATGTATGTCAGTAACTGATAGTGTACATGTCAGTATCAGAAGTGACTTCCCACACAACATGTCTGTTGACACAACCCCTGTTACTGTAGCAACATTCTACATTTATACCTGGAATACTTACATTACATCCCCTTGCACTAAAAGGTTGTGTCTCTTGGTGCTGTGGTATATGTTATGGGCATTTATATATATATATATATATATATATTTATATATATATATATTTATATACACACACACACAGACACACACACACACACACACACACACACACATGTATATATATATATATATATATATACATATATACATATATATACATATACACACACACACACACACACACACACACACACACACATATATATATATATATATATATATATATATATATATACATATATATATGCATATACATACATACATATATATATATATATATATATATATATATATATATATATATATATATATATATATATATATATATTTATGGGAACACTTTATAAGCTCGAAATACTGAAATCTCAAAATTCAGTATCTCGAGTTCATAAAGTGAAAAGATCGGAAGATCACAACCTCAAAGGCACAAAATAAAAAATCTCGAATGCAGGAGTTTTTGAATTAAGAGTTCTGGTGTTGCGATGTGTTCATGGATTTGGGTAAGTGTTTATGTTTAAGGTTGTTGGGTAGGGACTGTAGTGTGTGTTAGTGTGTGCTATTACTGTGATATATGTGTGTGCGAGAGGAATGTAGTTTTTCTGGTGGTGTTTTGTGTCTGTGTGTATGTAGTGTGACCTTGGAGTTAGAATATTTAAATTGGGGGTTGTGGGGGTGTAGCCCCCACATGAGGGGGTGCAGGGGAGCTTGCCCCGCTGCATATCATAAGGATAGGTGTGTGTGCTTATTTAGTTGGGTGAGTGTGTGTTGTAATGGTGTTTGAAAGTGTTGGGAGTTTGAATTTCGCGGTTTTGCAGTTTCTGGATTTAGGGCTTCGTGATTCTGTAGTTTTGGGTATTTGGATTTTCTACTTTATAGGCTCGAGATTCTGCAATTTGAGATTTCAGAAGTTCAAGGTTATAAAGTGAATCTATATATATATATATATATATATATATATATATATATATATATATATATATACATATACATATATATGTGTGTGTATGTGTGCATATATATATATATATATATATATATATATATATATATATATATATATATATATATATCTGGTGACACCCCTATTAGGCCCAACACACAAAGGTGGCAAGACGGACAGATTTTGTTCTAGGTGAGACATCTGGTTTAAAAAGGCAATAGCACAACCATAAGCAAATTATTTCAACAGTGCAAGAGTTAGCAATAAGGCAAGGTGAGAATATGCATGCAATGAAAACATGCATTCACCCTCTTCCCCAGAACTCAACAGAAGAAGGTCTTGACATTCAAACATGCACAAAGAAGGGAATATCAATGAGCAGTAAAGCTTTATAATGCAACAATACAAACACAAGAAAAACTGCAATGTCATTAAGCAATAAAAGAGTCATGATACAACAATACAGATATGAGAAAATGCAATGCCATTGAGCAGCAAAATTCTTGAAGGCAGCAGCACTAACACGAGCAAAATGCAATGTCATTGAACAATGAGGATTTATAATGTAACAATACAAATATGAGAAAATGCAATGTCATTGAGCAGTAAAGATTCTTTAAGGCAGCAGTACTAACATGGCAAAATGCATTATCATTGAACAATAAAGATTTATAGTGCCACAATACAAATATGAAAGAATGCAATGTCACTCAGCAGTACTAACACCCTCTACCCCCTTGATCAATTCTAAACAGACCAACTATGAAACATTCTATTATACCTTGTTCACTGGCCAGTGACTACTTACAGTCTTGTTGCCAGCATGATGGGGCCCAAGCTGGAGCTCTTATGGATCTCAGTTAATTTTAATCCACAAAGCATTAAAGGGGGGACCACAATCTTATAAAAATATAAAATGATGGCCAGAGCCTCTCACCACTCCATCAAGAACATCCTAGTGACCAGGTGCCGTGGTTCCTCTAATGGGAAAAGAAGAAAATCACCTACCAGAACTCTGGTAATCATCTATGGCTCCTTGGTACTAGGCCCAAGGGAACTTCTTTCCTTGGTGAATCATAGCAGGTGTGGAACTACTGGTTTCAGATTTCTCCTCTGATTCCACAAAATACCATGTCCAGGATTTCAGCAAGAGACAGACACAATCTTCTACTTCACTTTTCTGTTCCAAAACACTAGAAAAGAAAATGCAGTCATTCTGCAAGGCCCTTTTTCCCTTCATCTTCGTGTTTCAGTCTTCCCTTCTTCAGCTAGTCTTCCAGAATCCTCTTTCACTTTCGAAATTGTCTTTTATGTGGTATAATGGAAAACTACAATCTATTACTTCTAAATGAAATACACATATACATATATATATATATATATATATATATCTATACATATATATATATATATATATATATATATATGTACACACACACACACACACACACACATATATATATATATATATATATATATATATATATATATATATACATACATGTATATATATATATATATATATATATATATATATATATATATGTATATATATATATATATATATATATATATATATATATATATATATATATATATATATATATATATATATATATACCTGTACATATCTATCTCTCTCTCTCTCTCTCTCTTTCTATATATATATATATATATATATATATATATATATATATATATACACACACACATATATAATATATACATGTACATATTTATATTTATATATATATATATATATATATATATATATATATATATATATATACAGGTTCACAGGTTGGTACTAGGGTGTCGGCCCTAGGGCCTATACAAGCCTAGCCATAACAATTCCCTGGATATTTCTTCCCATAATATTTACTTCCCTGGACCCCTGCCTAGCAGAGTGGCTGAAGTGATCCCCGGGATGAATTTCCTATCTCCCACCCAATTGTCAAGGTTCCTTTTGAAGAGGGTTAAGGAGTGCGCTCTGCTTGGCATGTATGGGCAGTCTATTCCAGACTATGGGCAGTCTCTAGGTCAGAAACCTATCCCTCCAGCATATTTTGTTCATTGTGATGGCAAGGTTTAGATCCCTGGAGTGTGTGGCTCAGAGAGATTGGGATTTCTTTAAGTGGAGCATGTCCAACAGCTCAGGGTTTGACATGGCCTTGTATATTAAGCAGAGATCGCCTCTGAGTAGACAATATGCCACAGAGTATAGCTGGAGTTTTTTTAGATGGTCAGCATACAGCATCTGCTTTAGGCCTGTGACTCTTTTAGTGAAGTATTTCTGTGGCCTTTCCAGCTGTTGCAGATGTCTTGTGAGGTACATACCAAACGGGGCATTGTACTCTATAATGGGCCTAATGAGGGATGAGTACAGTGGGACAATGACCTCATTTTTCCTGGATGAAAAGCCCTTAGTGATGAGGTGTGCCACATAGAAGGATTTCCTAACTGTTGTGGTGATGTGGTTATCGAAGGTGAGACCACTATCCACCTGTGTCCCTAAGTTTCTCATCAAACTTTCGGTGTTTAATGTACTATGTGGTAATTCATGGATACATGTTTTTTCCCCAAAGGGATAAATATACATTTCTTGGCATTAAGCTTGCGCCCATGGCTCTGGCACCAAGCATCTGTTTCTGTAAGACCCTTTTGTAGAATATCCACATCATTTCGGGATTCAACAATGGCTCCCACTTTGCAGTTATGTGCAGACTTAGTTAGCCAGAGTCCCTTAGTGTTGGCCTGTACTATAGAGAAGTAGATGCCAAACAAAAGCGGTCCCAGGACTGAACACTGAGGTACTCCAGCTGTCACTTGTCTGGAGCTGGATTTGGAGTCGGCTACTTTTACAGTCTGGGTTCTGTCAGTAAGCCAGTTGGCAACCCATCGAGTGACGTAGGGATTTATGCCCAGCTAAGTTTATTTATGATTCCAGAGTATATTTTCATATACATATATATATATATATATATATATATATATATATATATATATATATATATATATATATACATACATATACATACACACACACACACACACACACACACATATATATATATATATATATATATATATATATATATACATGGGTTAGTCTTAGTACATCGAAAGCCCACTACATCAAATTCCACTTCTCTGACACGGCAGAACATCAACAAATTAAGAGCCGAAATTTCCTGCACGGTTGTGTAATCAGTTTAATGGCAGTTTTTTGGGTCTGGATGGCCAAACAGTAACTTAATGTGCAGGAAACTTCGGCTCTTCATTTTTCGATGTTCTGCCATGTCAGAGAAGTGGAATTTGATGTAGTGAGCTGTTGACGTAATAAAGGTAACCCATATATATATATATATATATATATATATATATATATATATATATAGGGTCAATATTATGAGAGCGAAAAGACGTTTGCGCAAATACGTAAACGTCGAACCATATAGCGCGAAGTGGACTTAGAGCGAAAGTCAAAAACTGCGAAAATGGAAATATCGAATTTCCATGGTTGGCCCATCTGGATTAGCTGCATAAGGTAAGTGTTGGATAGTTAACGGAGTTTAGGATAGGGTGCGGGTTAAGGTAAGTGCTTAGATAAGTAATGTACGTTAGATTTAGTGTAGTGCTGGAGGTAGGGTTTTGTTAAATGTATGTATGTGGATTATTTGTTTTGTTTGGGTGTATGTCTGTAGGGGATGTGTGCGGTAGTTACGGACCTTAGGGTTAGGGAGGGGTTAAGGAAAGTGCATAGTTAGTTGTGTATGTGGAGTTTAGTGTCAGGTTCGAAGTAGGGTTTTGTGCTTTACTTTATGTTAGAAATAGGGTTTGGTTAGTGTATGTATGTGCTTTATTTATTTTTATTTGGGTAGGTAGTATATAGGTAGTGGTGGGGTTGGCCAACTATGACAGCTCGATTTTTTTTTTTCGCTGTTTAGTGCGTTCGGGATTTTCATATTTCGCGGTATAGGGGTCGATATTTTGGTATTCGCTCATAGGGTTTTTCGCTTTCATAATATATATATATGGATTCACTTTATATCCTTGAAAAATACTGAAATGTCAAAATTCAGTATTTCGAAGCTATAAAGTCACATTTTTGAAACACAGAAAACTCAGAAGTGTGAAATTCAAAATCTCGCACATCAGAGATTTTGAATTTCGTGGTACTACTGCACACACACACACACACACACACACACACACACACACACACACACCATCCTCCCCACACACAAACACAAGCTCTTTACTACATAAATATACATATATATATATATATATATATATATATATATATATATATATATATGTATATATATATATATATATATATATATATATATACACAAGCAGATATATATATATATATATATATATATATATATATATATATATATATAGAGTAGACATTCATTTGTGCAAAGGCACATTTCCGAATGGCCGTATGCATGAACCGTATAGCCATATTCCATTACGCTGACGTCCCTAAATGTTGTAAGAATATCGAACTTTGACACTCCTGATCGTTCCACTGCCAAAATGAGTGCTACCATGGGTCAAAAAGGGGATGAGGTTTTGTAATTCGGCACTTCGGTTTTTGCGGTTTTCATCATACTGTGAGGTGACAACGCTACTGCAGCACCACCACCGCAGTCCCTTTTGAAGGTAAACGTATATAAATATATTTATAAATATACAGATATAGATAAATATGTATAAATATATATATGTGTGTATGTATGCTGCTGTAATGTACATTAAATGTACCTTGTTACACTCTTCACCCTATGGGCTACCTGGAGCTTGCAATACCAGCATAACACTGTTGTACAAATGGATAGATAGGCATGGGTTACTCTTTGAGTCCTGGCAAGTGTGTGTATGTGTGCAAGTGTGTATTTTTGTAGGATACAGCATTCTGAGGCCACATTCTCTAAATACAATACACCTTGCAATGCATTATAAGGGATAGTGATGTTGCTGACATTAGGAGAGCCATGACAAACCCCTCACACTACTATCCCTGTAGCATGTGCAATAAATGCATATCCCTGTAGTAGCACTGATTAGATAGACAAGGGGTTATATTGCAGTCCTGGTCAATGTGTGATTGTAGGTATGTCATAGCATTATCATGGGTTTCAGTGAGTAAAATATCCAATGTGGGGTGTGGGTGCTGGGTATACTGTCTTTACACCATGGTACTCCCAGTACATGTCTCAAGGTCCACTGTATGAGGACCACTGTCACCATCAACCATACAGGTAACTGATTACACTATCCAGCCCAATGACGCATGTGCTGTGTGCAAATTCTCTGTAACAGAATGGACTCACTGACAAGGTAGTAAGCATTGATAAACCCAGGTCTCTCAGATGTGTCTATGACTGTTATGTGTTTGTCAATGTGTATATGACAGTATATCATACTATGTATTGTTCATTAGTACTGAGTACATCCCCGATTATCATACTGTACAAGGCCTGGTGATGTTCTTCACTTAACAAGAAACTCGGGACACACCGCATCCTAAAAGCTGTGTGGTGTGTGCAGTTAAGGCCAAACATTAGTAGCAATAAGTACTTAGGTAGGGGTTCTGCTTTCAGTGTTGCCAAGTAACTGTGTGTGTATGTGAAGGGATCTACTTCAGTTTGCAGAAAATACATGTCCCAGGAGGTCATTTGTCCAAGAACTGACTGGCAAATGCTAACATTTCAAAGGAATCAGCTTGTGGAAATTCATTCAATCAAAACTAGTAGTAGATGTGTAAATGCCCTCTTCCCCACTGTACAGCTGTACAATGATACTGGAGTTGGTATATATAGTTGGGTGTGGATGTTGTGGGCACAGCCACCCTCATTGGGGTTATTGTTGTGTGTATCCCACCGTTTAGTCTGTTGTAATACTGTACAGTTTAAGTAGTTGTCAATCACACTATGTGTGGTTCTATGCCACCCCACACCCTCCAAAGTGGAGGGCTGTGCCACTCACACAAGCACACCTATGTTTACCAACTCCAGGATTGCACTACATTGGGGAAGAGGACATATACCCTGCCAGTACCATTGTCAATGACATTAAACTGGCAGACTGATTATCTACTGATGTGACGTTTTGCCTATTTTGTCTTGGTGGAATTACATATGCTAAAATGAGTTCACTGCAAAATTAAGTACATCCATGTGTACAGTATTCTCTGTGTATTGCATCAACACCAAAGCCTCTGTGTGTGTGTGTGTGTGTTATTCACAAACATTTGGTGTGTGCCACCCAGTACACTTACCATTGTCCACTGTAGAAGACCTGCTGACATCTGCCACCATACACTCACCTGTATACACCCCTCAGACCTATCAGCCATGTGGCACACACAGTAAATGTTATACGGACCTGTTACTTGTGTTCAGCTGTACCCAGGATATGACACAGTCAATGTGTCATCACATTGCCATATCCCTTGTAGGAAACAACAGCAGACCAACAGCCTGCTGACACATAGACACCTACAACATAAACTGAATACATTATGGAGACCACAATCAGTCAGTGTTAATAACAGTTATAATGCATCATGGCTGGACAGCTACACATCCTAACATGTAAGTATTAAACTTTCCAGTTGAAAACATGGTACACAGCATTACATCGCTAAACCTTAGTACATTCATGCTGTGCATCAGAACCATATTATCATGTCCCTGCATCGATGGTATGGATGACAGGGATGTGGCACATGTATCATCATATGCACAGGGTGTGTTGTGGGTTTACCAGAGACCTAGGCTGAGGCGTTTGGTTGACATCATGTGTGTGTGTGTATGTGTGTGTGTGTGTGTGTGTGTGTGTGTGTGTGTGTGTGTGTGTATGCACACAGTTTGGCCATGTGACTGCCCTATACAGGGGTTTGTTGGACAGCTGCAGACCATATATGGCAGGTTGTGCAGTTCACCATCTCTGGCCATGGACACGAGAACTGTGCCTGCCAGACATTCCACTGGCACTACCAGGTACAAGGCCAGATATGGTACTCTCCACTGATAATGACAAATGTCTGTTGGATCTGGGTCCCTGCTGGGACCAGCCAGGGCCATGTACACATGGGGCCTGCTGTATTGTGGTGTGGACAGCACCCACCAGCAGTGCTGGTGCTGGTACTACCACAATGGGAGTGGCTGTGATTTGTTGCATGTCCACGTAGACCTCCACCTGTTGGTGTTGCTGGCTTACATCCATGTGGCTGTTGAACTACTCCCAGCATATGCTCAGTCTAGGATTCCCACCATCTCACACAACCATCTATCCAGGACCTCTGCAAAATAACAATGGGCACCTGCAAGATCACGAATGTTGTCAATAACAGCAGAATGAGTAACCCTCCATGAAGGCCCAAAACATGTGTCTGCTGACACCTGCTGTGGCACTTCTGCCAGGGGCATGATGCCCAGCAGCCCTCCTATGAGCACCCCTTTACATCTGCCTGTGTGGTACCTCCCTGGTCATCTGGCTATGGCTGCTGTGTACAGACACACTTGCCATAGTCACCACACTGTCCTGTCCCATGCCACCACCCACCAACTGTCCCTCATCTATGGGCACTGGTGATGGGGTATATATAGGCAATGTGACTCTGTGCAGGGATGGGGTGGATAACAGTGGGATGTCAACCGATGCCACAGCTTCAGCCCCTGACAACCCCACCTGTGCCTCACCATACCTATCATCATTGTCAGTCTGTATGGACACTAACATCAGTTTGCCTGCAGGAGGGACCCTGATCCACCTCGCCACCTGTGAGGGGAAAACAGAAAATGTACTTTACGACCTGTACGCATTGCTTACTTCTACACACACACACACGCGCACACACACACACACACACACACACACACACACACACACACACACACACACACACACACACACACAAACTTTACAGGTGAGGTGGCACAAAGATATTACACAGACCTCTCATTACCCAACTGGCAACATGCATGACATATGGCACTCAACAGCATGCACTGCAGCTGTACTCAATCCCTGTTACCAATATTATACATCTCTGTGATGCATGAGTTGTGTTAGTAGGTGATGCCCCTTCCCCTGGAACACACTGCACCCATGTACACAGTATTGCTGTGCACCTGTTCAGCATCCTGGCATGTACTGTGCACCATACCTCACAAGTATACACACCATTGCTGAATGTGTATAGGTGTGGCAGTTATGTTTGCTCTGTTGCTCACAGCCCCTATGTGTTTGTCTGACACATACCTGGGTTGATATGAGGAGAGATGTCAATAGTGAATGCCTGACTACAGATTTGCAGATCTCATCATCAGCAGTGCATGTATGAGCAATAAAATCTAATTACACTGACAACCTTCAAAGCTTACTGTGACTATGAGGAGTGTACACACCCTTATCGACATGCCACCCTCTTCCCTAATATAACATACTGCATATGTTAACATTACACTCACCTGATATGTGACATAGCACCTGTGCAATCAAATGCAGTATCAAACAAATGTGTTAGTTGTGTGGATGTTGATTGAAATGCATGCAATATGTGGGTTGCATAAATGTGCACACCCTTAACATGATGGTTTGTTGCAACACCTAAGTGAACTACAGCAGTCACTATTCCTGGAAGGGGTATACTAGCATGGACCATCTTCACTTGCCATTATTTGGTCCCTCTGCCCTACAAATGTCCCCCAGCTCTGCCAGATTGCAAGGTCAGCTCATGTGCACACCCCTTGGACGTCACACAGTGACTTCACTATTGCTGTGGAGTCAGGGTTATGTCTGGCACAATGCATGACCTTGGCTGTGTTCAGATACAGCCATTCTTAGCAAGCTTTGGATGTGTGCTTCAGTTCACTGTTGTGTTTCAGGATGACACCCCTCCGCATCCTCAACCTTTTTGCAGATGCTTGACAACCATGTCATTTTGTAGTGTCCCAAATTCAGAACACCATGTCTACTGGCCTAGTTCCTGCTAATGAACAGCAAACCTAAAGGTGTACACTGACACCAGCAAGGTACAGATGGGGATGGTGGGCCTGAGGTGTAGTGAGGTGTTACTTGTGCAGCACATGTATCTTTATTAATACTGTCTGTAGGTTTCAGCCTTGGTCTCAGTACACCATTACACATTGCAACACATGCCTTTGGGAGACTTGATGTTATGCATATAATACCTGTAGAGAGCCCAGGATGATGTCTCCTGTGGAACAACTCTCCCATCTGATTACCCTAACCCATAGGCCACACTTATGCAGAGTCCAGGTAATCGTCGACACAGGTACTCCACAGGCAGCACTTGCTAGACATTCCTGCAAGTCTCTGAGTGGTGCTACATGTTTCTGGGCAGCCTCTGTGACCAGTTTGCAACATGTATTGTCATCTGTCTTGGATGGACATCTGTTTATTTTCTGCATAGATGGTGTCCCATACTTCATTGTCACATACATGCTTATCTGCACTGTTTGCCATGGTATATGCAATGGTGAGGTAAGGCTACGTCTCCCACTCCTGAGTGCTACCTTTTGGATATGGGATCCATTCCAGGGTTTGTAAGATGTGTGCAAGCCACAGCTGCTTCTGTTGAAGATGAGTGGTCAAACATCATGGACATACCTCTTGGACAGCAGACCATTACTTGGTGTGACATTGAGGACCCGTACTTGATGGAAAGTGCATACTCAAGAAGAGTGAATGCTGCAGTACCTCAAAAGCTTTTTCCACAATATGTTATTTGGAGTGTGTGCACACATATGCTTCCAGTGTTTGTTAAGGTATGTATTCCCCATATTTGTTGTCCTAACATATGATTCTATAGTACACATTCATTGCTCATGTTAGGATCACATTACAGATTGTAAAAGTTGTGAAATGTGGTATTGTGTTATGCCATTGTGTAGCTCTGTAACAGTTGACATTGTAATAGTGATATATACACTGTTGTAGCCACTGTATAAGGGTAATTTTTCAGACATGCCCCTACTGTAGGTCATTGTCCCACCATTATGTTCATCTCTGTCCACATATCTTGCACTGACAGGTTGTTAGTTATGCTGCAGGACTCTTACATATCCTTCAGATATGCCACCATGGTGAACACTGTGATTCAGTGCAGTTAACAGCAACAATAAGTGAACACATGCAGCGTGCATTATGGGTAGGTGTATTAAATGTGTGCATGACAAATACCATGGCCATAACATGGCCGGTGTAATGGCAAACCTGAACAAAAGACCTTCATACTCACCAGCTACAGGCTGCTGCCCCAGAGGTATATCAGAGGGACCTACATAGTTGTGTGAGAGATATGATGTCAGTAGCAACACCTGTGGTATTGGTACTGGGTGGGAGCAGCATTTCAGTACATCAACAGTACAAACCCACAATGCTACAGATTATGCACATCTGTTCATTACTACACTGCAGCAACAGACTATGTTATCTGACATATGCATGAAGACACTTTACAGATGAAGATGGATAAACAACAGTGGTCTACTAATGTGCCCTGGGGCCTTACCTGCATCCTCCTCGGCCATTGTGTGGATATCACCCACTTCCACAATGCTATCTTCAGGTTCTTGACTTGGCTGGTGGGCAGGTGCCCTAAGGCTGGCAAGGAGCTCCTCAACATGCGTCAGTGGGGGCTGGATGGCATGACTCCCACCTGTGGCTAGCTGATGCCTCCTAACTGCAGCAGCACGATGACAGGCATGGCAGATGAGGTCAGTGCAATGATGTCGGACCTGCTCATAACTGCGGTTATGCAGGCCAACATTGTTTACCCTTTGGACGATCTCGTTCCACAGGGCAGTCCTCTCCTGCAGATCATGGTTCGTATGCCCAAAGAGGGTTCTGTGGTGATGCACAATAATGTTGATGAGTATGTCATTCTCCTGTGGAGTGAAAGCAGGGAGCCGCTCTGTTGACATGGTACCTGGAAGACATAAAGAGGAAAAAAGGTCTGAGAACCTCATACTGCAAGGATATAACAGTTGTTAATTGACACTCCCCCCCCCCCCCACCATATCTGCAAAAATAATCTGAACACAGACATTAATGGGTATGTTTACACCAAACCTACTGTTGTGACATATATCCTATTGTGCAACAAATATTGAAATGTGTTTCTATTCATGTTCCATGTTGAAACACTATCATTGGTGGCCTGTTGCTAATAATGTAACCTGCATGCCATTGTAATGGCCACTGTGGTTTCATATATGCATGTGTTCTGTTTGTTATGCAACTCTTCCAAATCGGGTGTTTTGGGTTAATGAGAATATCTATGCATGCTGTTATAACTAATCCTGGATTGTGTTGACTACTACGGCCCATATATGTTCTAAAACTGCAACACAATAGCATGCTTGGGAAGGCTGTTCCCAGCAGAACCACCTCTCCCACCTCATCTGGCCGTGGCACCAGGCCACAGTATGTCGGGGACCCAACCCGGGACCTCCTCATCTGCTGGTCCTGCACTACCTTCAGGTGGAACCACCTCAGGGGGTGGTGCTTGTCTCCCCCCAACCCCCCGGGAGTGCACACAGACAGGATCCTGTAACCTGAAGTTAGGTCCAGGGTATGTTGCATAGGGAGCTGTACAGAGAATTGGGGGATCTGCTACATCACCTTGAGGCCATCATGCACAATTAGAGGTTCATGTAAAAAACAAAAATGATCCAGCACAAAGGAGAAAAGTGTCTAAATCAATTTATTTGTGGCAAATATAGAAACATAATACTGCAATAATGTTGCAAACCGGTTTCGGCTATATATCCAGCCTTGCTCAGTGCAGAAATAAAGGTCTAGATGACACATCCTGGTATCTTCTTATATATCCAAACATTTAAAGGTGTATACATGTTCAAAAAATTATATGCATGTTCCAAAAAATTGGAGATACATGCAAAACAGAATTATAAATGTAAATGGAAAATATAAAATTAGAGGTTCAGCCTGCCCATCCTGCTCAGCCCCCAGCACAGCCACCTTCAGGGCCGTGAAGGTGCAGTGGTGAGTGCCCATGGGGTGGGGACCTCAGCCCCACTGTTTCCATTTGGGGGCACATGGGCTTCCAATTTCCAAACACCCCTCCTCATCCATGGTGTTTACCCACCACATGTGAAACAAAAATAGCAGGTAGACACCACTGAAGGAAGCCCAAAATAGATGAAACAGACTTAGGTAAAATATGGGTGAACCACCATAGAAGAACAAATAAAATGAATGGTAAAACTTTATTCTGGCAGACAATCAAATTCTCAGATACCGGACAAGCACTTTCGGCTTAAAGCCTTCTTCAGATCGTAAGAATACCAGTCCTGAGATCCCTTTTAAAAAACTATAAACCAATCAAACTGGAAGAAATCCAGTCCAAAAGATGTATTTCACATGAAACTAAAAAATACAATTAAAAACAGTGTCCCTTATCCAAATTCCTTCTTCGTCCAGTCCAAGGTGCAAAAACCAGCAAGCTTTTTCTTTCCACCTATCAAAGGTAATTATTCCTTCTTCCTGCTTTCAGCCTCCTCAAATCAGATAGCAGACTATGCGCTCCAATGAAACAATTCTACGTCTCCTTCCTGACCTATCACAGAATTTCTAAACTTCCCAGTTTCGTCATGTGAAAGCAACAAAAATAAACACCTTAGGCAAATACTTTAGGCCATTCGCTTTGCTTCAAAAAGCAAATGGGGATTCCATAAGTACTTCCAAATACTTTTGGCAAGCACATAGCTTAAACCTTCATTTCTCTTTTCCAATACGCTCATCCGCCAGTTAGTTACATGGCTCATAGTCATTATATTTTTGGTAATAAATACTAATATTAATAATTTTTAAGGTTTTATTGCAATTTGAAAGGTTTAATTAACTTATTTTATATTAGAAATTCATGTTGATTGGCTCAATGTTTTTTGTTGTCATAGGTTTGATTGTATATAAAAGGGCTGTCTTTCACTCTAACCCACATCTGATGAAGTGTGATGAAACGAAAATGGATTTTCAAACACTGTTAATGGAGATGGAGTGCTTTTAGTGTGAATTTTTCTTTAATAAAACATTACATATACTGGTTGCCCTCATCCATGGCTTTATTGGGTCACTTTCAGTGCACCTTTCCTGGTTTTAATCCTGAAGGTACTAGCAGTGTTTTAGCAGGCAGCCAAAGGAGGGTGAGCCTGAATGGAAATTCAAGTGAAGAGATTTTGAATGGATGTCTTGCCACACCTTTTAATCCATTCAATACCAACAACAATAGTGTAACAGTGCCTGTGAATATGGTGGTTAGCCATGATGAACTGTTGTGTCACTCAAATGTTTGCAATGGGACAACTTATTTTTTGAAAACTGCTTACTGAGTCAACAGGTCCCAAAGGAACTTAGAATAATTAAATTGGCTGTTGGCAATGATCTACCCAAAAATCTGGTAGATAAATGGCTCGAGATAAATCAGAGCCAGTCTGCAATACATGGAAGTATTACGTGAGTTTAA
The DNA here is from genome assembly GCF_019279795.1 of Protopterus annectens. Lineage (NCBI taxonomy): Eukaryota > Metazoa > Chordata > Ceratodontiformes > Protopteridae > Protopterus > Protopterus annectens. The sequence continues at coordinate 998,383,538 of NC_056746.1, read as the reverse complement.
TAATGCTAAACTTGAGTCTATTACTGAAAATGTGGAAAAGAACTATGCGAGACTTAAGGAAGAGTCTTCTAATGATAATTTTGCCAGCAAAATATACTTAATTCAAGATAATTTAATCAAACTCAATGATACTTTAAGCCAAAGAAAAGTCAAAAAATTCTTGAGACACAAGAATGACTATGCAGGGGGGCGTAGCCTCAGCATATGGGTTGAAACTGCATAGTGCAAATAGAGCTAGCGTGATAACAGAAGACGCTACTCTAATAAGTGAGGGGGAAGCAAATTCACTAAGAAGGTTGGAGAGACTATATATCAAGCCTGGAAATCAGGGTGCTATGAACTCAAATGAGACAGCAAAAGTGAGTGAGAAGCAATATGTTTCAGCAACAAAAAGTGCTGAACAAGTAGTCAGACCTAAAGTGAAGGGGTGAATGCTTGCACCAACTCAGCTCACACTAAGGAAATAGTTACCCATCACAACAACGAATGCCAACAAGTGGTGGAAGTATATCAGAGGGTTAATAACAGGAGAGAACATGGGCTCAAGTAACAGCAAGTGGCAGAAATGGAAGGTTCAAAAATTAAAACAAGCAATCAAAAAAACGGATATGCACAAGTGAACCACAACAAGAGACACTGGAAAAAAAACAAATTAACTAATGATGACATAGGTACTGTAAACTTTAAAATAGTTAACCTCTCTAATTATTAATTTTCTAGAGAGGAATGTTGTGTACTAAGCAAAGGCTAGAATTTTGCTCCGGCTCAGAAAGCAGACAAATTAGTTGCTGTAAATGAACTAAGAGACTATGTTAGAAGCCTTAATTTTTACATAATGTTTAACAAACGCAATGAAGTAAAACGTGAATTTTATAAGCCTAGTTGCTTTAACCCACCATTATGTAAGGAGTTAGAAATGTTTTTAAATGCATGTGAAGCACAAATAGTTGAAACATTGGACAATAGAGCTGGATATAAGTATTACAACTTGACTAAAAATGAGAAAGAATGTTTTGAGAAATTATATAAAAATGAAGAAGTACTGATATTTAAGGCTGATGAAGCGGGATCTTTGGTAGTACTAGATAGGGGAGAATATCAGTATAAAATGAGAGAGTTGTTAAAAGACAAAAACTCTATAAAAAGGTGACATTCTCAGATGTAAAAAAAGGGATATGCTCTTATAGATTCTTGTGTAGAATAATGGTTCTGCACTGGCAGAATAGATGAAAAAACAAGAAAGAATCTAATTAATACTAACCCTAAAGTAAGTAGGATCTTTGGTATACAAAAGAGCCATAAAAACTTAGAATACCCCGCTAAGGCCTATTGTTGCAAGTACTAAAAGTAAGACTGAAGGGCTATCTGTTTTTGTGGACAAAGTGTTACAAAAAGTGGCACCTAAAAACATTACATAGATAAGAGATAGCTTTGACTTTTTGAGTAAAACTGAGACTGTAGTTGTGAATGAAATTGATGTGTTAGTTACATTGGATATTAATTCCCTCTATACTATGAGTCCTAATATAGATGGTATGGAAACAATCAGAATTTAACTTTTAAGATCTGGAATGTTCTCTTCTGATATGGTAGGATTACTTATGGAAATGATTGATCTGGTATTAAGTTACAACTATTTGGAGTTATATGAAAAATTGTATGTTCAAATCAACTGAGTGGCTATGGGAGCAGCTTTAGCTCCCAGTTATGCCAATGTATTTATGCAAGGTTGGGAGACAACTAACATCATCAATAGTGAGTATAATGAATATATATTAAAGATGGTTTGCTTTATTGATGCTGTCTTCTTAATTTGGTGAGGGCCTATTGATATCTTGAATCATCATCATCTTTCGGCTGTTCCCGTTAGGGGTCGCCACAGCAGATCACCTGTTCCATTTCTTCCTGTCCTCTGCATCTTGCTCTGTCACACCAACCACCTGCATGTCCTCTCTCACCACATCCATAAACCTTATCTTAGGCCTTCCTCTTTTCCTGTTACCTGGTAGCTTCATCCTTAGCATCTTTTTCCCAATATACTCAGCATCCCTCCTCAGCACATTTCCAAACCAACGTAATCGTGCCTCTCTGGCTTTGTCTCCAAACCTTCCAACCTGGGCTGACCCTCTAATATACTTATTCCTAATCCTGTCCACCCTCGTCACACCCAGTGCAAATCTTAACATCTCTAATTCTGCCACATCCAGCTCAAACTCCTGCCTTTTTGTCAATGCCACTGTCTCCAACCCATATAACATAGCTGGTCTCACTACCCTCTTGTAGACCTTCCCTTTCACTCTTACAGGTACTCGTCTGTCACAAATCGCTCCTGACACTCTTCTCCACCCACTCCATCCTGCCTGTACTCTCTTCTTCACCTCTCTTCCACACTCACCGTTACTCTGAACTATTGACCCCAAGTATTTAAACTCATCCACCTTCGCCACCACTACTCCTTGCATCCTCACCATTCCTCTATCCTCCCTCTCATTCACACACATATATTCTGTCTTAGTCCTGCTGACCATTATTCCTCTTCTCTCTAGAGCATACCTCCATCTCTCCAGGGTCTCCTCCACCTGTTCCCTACTCTCACTACAGATCACAATGTCATCTGCAAACATCATAGTCCACGGGGACTCCTGTCTGATCTCGTCTGTCAACCTGTCCATCACCATTGCAAATAAGAAAGGGCTCAGAGCTGATCCTTGATGTAACCCCACCTCCACCTTAAATGCATTTGTCACTCCCACCGCAGACCTCACCGCTATCACACTACCCTTGTACATATCCTGTATCACTCTTACATACTTTTCTGACACTCCTGACTTCCTCATACAATACCACAACTCCTCTCTAGGCACCCTGTCATATGCTTTCTCTAAGTCTACAAAAACACAATGCAACTCCTTCCGACATTCTCTGTACTTCTCCATCAACACTCTCAGAGCAAAGATCGCATCTGTAGTGCTCATTCCTGGCATGAAACCATACTGCTGATCACTAATCATCACGTCCCTTCTTAACCTTGCTTCCACTACTTTTGCTGTGACTGATCAATTTTATCCCTCTGTAGTTACTACAGCTCTGCAAATCACCCTTATTCTTAAAAATCGGTACCAAAACACTTTTTCTCCATTCCTCAGGCATCCTCTCACTTTCCAAGATTTCATTAAACAATCTGGTTAAAAACTCCACTGCCATTTCACCTAAACACCTCCATGCTTCCACAGGTCTGTCATCTGGGCCAACAGCCTTTCCATTCTTCATTCTCTTCATAGCTATCCTTACTTCCTCCTTGCTAATCCATTGTACTTCATGATTTACTATCCCTACATCATCCAACCTTCTCTCCCTCTCATTATCTTCATTCATCAACCCCTCAAAGTACTATTTCCATCTCCTCAACACACTCTCCTCACTTGTGAGGATGTTTCCCTCATTATCCTTTTTCACCTTTACCTGCTGCACATCTTTCCTAGCTCGGTCCCTCTGTCTAGCCAATCGGTGCAGGTCCTTTTCTCCCTCCTTAGTGTCCAAGCTTTCATACAGCTCTTCATATGCCTTATCCTTAGCCTTCACCACCTCCCTCTTTGCCATGCACCTCATCTCCTTATACTCCTGTCTACTTTCTTCATCTCTCTGACAATCCCACTTCTTCTTCTTTGCCAACCTCTTTCTCTGTATACTCTCCTGTACTTCCTCATTCCACCACCATGTCTCCTTGTCATCCTTCCTCTGTCCAAATGTGATACCAAGCACCTTTCTAGCCGTCTCCCTTACTAGTTCTGCTGTAGTTACCCAGCTATTTGGTAACTCTTCACTGCCACCCATTGCCTGCCTTAACTCATCCCTGAACTCCACCTCACAATTACCCTTTTTAAATTTCCACCACTTGATCCTTGGTGCTGCCCTCACACTCCTCCTCCTCTTCTTGATAACCAATGTCATCCTACAAACCACTATCCTATGCTGCCTAATGACACTTTCTCCGGTCACCACTTTATAGTCTCCAATCTCCTTCAAACTGGCCCTCCTACATAAGATATAATCCACCTGTGTGCATCTTCCTCCACTCTTGTATGTCACCCTATGCTCCTCCCTCTTGTTAAAATACGTATTCACCATAGCCATGTCCATCCTTTTCGCAAAATCCACTACCATCTGACATTTTACATTCCTTTGTTTAACACCATACCTACCCATCACTTCCTCATCCCCTCTGTTCCCTTCACCAACATGCCCATTGAAATCTGCTCCAATCACCACTCTCTCACCCTTGGGTACAGTCATCACCATTTCATCCAATTCACTCCAAAAATTTTTTCTCATCCATTACACATCCAATGTGTGGAGCATATGCACTAACAACATTCATCATTACACCATCAATTTCCAGCTTCATAAACATCACTCTATCCGACACTCTTTTCACCTCCAAAACACTCTCAGCATACTGTTCCTTCAGAATAACTCCGACACAATTTCTCCTCCCATCCACACCATGATAAAACAATTTGAACCCATCTCCAATACACCTAGCCTTACTCCCCTTCCATCTGGTCTCTTGCACACACAATATACCAACATTCCTTCTGTCCATCATATCAGCTAGCTCTCTCCCTATACCAGTCATACTGCCAACATTCAAAGTCCCGACCCTCACTACCACAGTCCTAGCCTTTCTCCTCTCCTCCTGCCTTCGGCCATGTCTTCCACCTCTTCCCCTCCTTCGGCCAACTGTAGCCCAATTTCTGCCAGCACCCTGTAGGCTAACAGTACTGGTGGCGGTCATTGTTAACCCGGGCCTCAACCAATCTGGTATAAAATTTTTTCTTGGTGACTGCATGAAATGTTTTGGCGAAGTTTTATGCCGGATGCCCTTCCTGACGCAACCCTCCCCATTTATCCAGGCTTGGGACCGGCACAAAGAAATGCACTGGCTTGTGCATCTCCAGTGGCTGGGTTCTATTGATATCTTGAATGATTTCCTGAAATATATTAATAATGTATGTTCATATCTTAAATTACTCATAATTATGACATGCACAGAATTAACTATTTAGATCTTACTATTTATAAGGAAGACAATAGGTTGATATCTAAGATTTATAAGAAAGACTTTCAGAACAACATGTACTTACATTATTCTAGTCTACATCCCAAGAAAACAAAATCTAACATTGTTAAGGGCCAGTTAAAAAGGATAAGCAATCTTACTAGAGATGATAATGTTTTTGTACAAGAAGCTGAACATTTCTGTAAAAGAATGGAATGTACAGGGTATCCTAACAAGGATACGAATAAGTTGTTAGAGAAAGAAATAGATGAAAGAAAAGTATCTAAATGTGATAGTACAAAAAGAAGAGAATATGCGCATAAGACAGCACTAGCAGTGCAAAATAGTGTTGATTCTAAAGGTATAAAAAGTATTATTAGTAGAAATTGGGTATTTTCAAAACTAATAATGAAATTATTAAAAAGATAGGTACAGGGCCCAGGTTTGTACAAAAGAGAGCTAAAAATTATAAAGATTTCTTTCAACGTAAATTGAATAAAAAAATACAAGTTGAAAGTAAAAAAGGAATTAATAAGTGTTTCAACTGTAACAGGTGCAATTATTTGCATACTGACTCTAGTGAAATTGAAGTGGGAAACTATGTAGTCAGAATACCAGGAAGCTTTTCATGTAAGAGTAAAAATATAGTTTATTTATTAATGTGCATGGATTGTCGTGCTTTTTATGTGGGAAGAACTACCAGGGAGCTCAACAGAAGAATTTACGAGCATAAGTATGCTATTGCCAATGGAGATGAAAATAATGCTATGTGTAAACACTATAAAGAAAGTAAATTCAAAGTTAACTTTAAATGTTTAGTATTAGAAGCATTGAATAACAACAAGAATATTATTAACATAGAGGAAGAACTGGGATGGCTAGAGTACTGTTGACAAGTAAAATTAAATGCATGTTTTTTTCCCCTGGTCTCAGTAATAGAGAGGAATTTATGTACTTAAAAAGAAAAGGGTTAAAACAATGACTTTTTTAGAACTTTTGTAGAAGTTTTATTTTTCTTTAATTTCGCCTATTTTATCATGTGACTAGGCTTTTTCTTTAATTTAGCCTATTTTATCATGTGACTAGTCTTCTTAACTTAGATTGGATGTTGTTGGCTGATGTATCCCAAGAATGGGTATTTAATGTATGCAATGAACAATGAATTTAGTCTGAAGAAATCTCTGAGAGTGAAGGGAGACGAAAGCACTAACTGAAGCCATTGTCTTGTTAATAAAGTGTCGGCAATCCTACAGATGCTGCAATTTATTTTTTATTCTGTTTTCTGACAGTTATTTGCTTTTGCTGTGCTGCTTTTTGCTAATTGATTGGTTTATAGTTTTGTAAAAGGGATCACAGAACCAGTATTTTTAGGATCTGAAGAAGGATTTAAGCCGAAAGCGCTTGCCCTGTACCTGAGAATCTGATTGTCTGTTGTGTCAGAATAAAGTTTTACTGTTCGTTGTATTTGTTCTTGTATGGTGGTTCGCCCATATTTTACCTAAGTACCCACCACATGTGTCATATACCGCCCCTGTATGCTGACTTGTCTGTCTTGCCTGTCTTCCTACCCAACTTACCTCCCCTAATATACCTACTATCTTTCCCTAACATCCCACTCTCATCTTAACAAAAAAAAGGGCAATCTGTTCCCAACACAAATACCACACCATACATAACTGTCCATTTCGCACTCACAACTGCTTACAGGTGCCTTAATCACTCTGTATCCAACAGCCCTTGTTCTGGCCAGCAAATAAATGATCAGCCCTTGCAAGTGTGTAACCCAGGACCCTGCACACCATAGCCACATCAATTTACCAGTAAGTCATCTGAGCTGCAGATATGTGTGATGTGTTCTCAAACATATCATGCAACACAGTCATTCAACAGTAGGGAAAAAGTTTTGTATGTATGTGTGTGTATATATATATATATATATATATATATATATATATATATATATATATATATATATATATATATATTTATATAAATATATATGTGTGTGTGTGTGTGTGTGTGTGTGTGTGTGTGTGTGTGTGTGTATGTATGTATATATATATATATATATGTGTGTGTGTGTGTGTGTGTGTGTGTGTGTGTGTGTGTGTGTGTGTGTGTGTGTATGTGTATATATATATATATATATATATATATATAGAGAGAGAGAGAGAGAGAGAGCGTGTATTCAGACATCAGGTCCACACTCTGAGCCTCCTTCCTCCACTGCTGGACTGTTCTTCCTTGCTACAAAACAGAGCATCACATGTGGACACAGACTAACATTAGGGGGATATATAGGGACAGATCGTACATAAGCCTATTACAAACCTATGAAGTTTGTGCATGATACATTTCACATTACCATGACTGTTCTGAAGGTGGTGGGGTCTGAAACTCATGGGTCTATCATGACTTTATTACTTCCACCTTCAGCTATTTGCCAGACTAATATACATGTTTGGAGGAGCAGAACAAACACTATGATGACTTACATCTTGTCACTCTGTGCAGATCCGCACAGTTGACAGGTATGGCCCACTACCCATAGGCCAGATGCTATGTCCATAGCAGTTGTTCAGCAGGACATCATTATAGCAACAAGTCTTCATGGCACATATAAATCTTTCAACATCATCTATCCCATTATTACAGACCAAGTACTACATTCAATTACATGCATACATGTTTCACATACTTGTTTTATTATTGTGCTCTCTTCAGTGTACTGCTAGGCTATCTTCCTTGGTTGTTTTTTTTTTGGGGGGGGGTTTGTAGTATTTTTTAGTGTTATTTTTCTCTCTCTCTCTTGCTCTCTCTCTCTCTCTCTCCCCACTACAGGGATCGAGCTGGTTTTAATAGGTTGCAGCATGGCTTTTGTAGGTGATGTGCATGATCAGGTGATGGCCTCTCCACCAACTGGTGTTCCCCACTTGCTAATTGCATGCAGCCAGCTGTATAGTACTTCCAATAGCCAATGTCATAGCAACCCACTACTACAAATGACTACATCATGTGGGCATTGCCCCTTTACCTTTCCTGTATGGAAGACATCCTTCATGTGTGTGGGCAGCAGTGTTACAGACAGCAGGTAGCAATACCTCTTACAACAGGACTTGCAGACACAGGTGAACTACATATTTGTATAAGGTTCCAGACCTATGGACAGTGTGAGTATTGCTGTTATGTGCATCGAATACTGCTGGTTTTATGGGGTTTGTGTGTACATGCTAGTTTTGCATAGAATGCAGTCTGTCTGCATAGCTCTCAACTGTGGGCCTATCCACATGATGGCCAGAGGACTGGCTGTTATGTTTTGTCTGTTCACCACACAGGTCTTGTCTCTGACATATCAGTGGCGTTCTCTCTGTTGATTGCTATTGGTACATGGCAACATCCATTTGTGTTTCTGACTTCATATTCCTGAGTAAGGGTATGTTGCAACCAGTCCTGTAACACCAGCAACTTTCACAATGCAGAACAGCAATATTGCAAATATGGCCCTGTGTTTCAGCCTCTGTCCTCCACATATATACCAGGCTTTCTGCAGATGTCATGCAGTAAAAGGTTGTTATGTAATGGCCTACCATTATTTAGTGCTGGCATTCCTACTATCATTCCAGTGATGTTGTGGACTCCCACACAAATTGTGGGGTAGGGTCCATATATATGAGGGCAACAGCTGGACAAAACGTGTGTGACCTTGTACAGTCCAGAGGTCTGTGTATGGAAAACACTGTGATATGCCCTTGTAAGACATGTTATGGGGGAGGGGTATTGCATGTTTTTAACCTAGGGTGTTGCAACATATGAGGGATATCAGTAGTAAGAAACATTAAGGTATATGGCTGTACATTTTCATAAATTTCACCATGGAAACAGTGGTGGGCTACAGCTTACTGTCTTACACATAGTTCTGTTTGTCAGTGTGATAGTGATGTTTGAAGTTACTCATTGTTATGTAACAGATACATTTACATTGTGACAACTAATACTTTCCCCCCTAGGGGTTGAGTATAGAGTGTAATTATAGGCTGCTGAAATACATCTGTAATTATAAGTGTTGATTGGTTCTTATCTTCAATGCAAGTGTTTTTTTTTTACTGTTGTACTACTTGAAGGCCTTAGCCTGGACAACAAAGTATGTTATGTTTTCCAGATTACTGTATCAAATGTTTTGTTTGAGAGTTGCATTAATCAGTTATTATGTATTTCAAACACCTAACTGCTATGAGAAATGGTATAAACAACTGAAATAGTACACAAATAAACATTTATTTATTTTATTTATTTATTTTATTTTACATTTGTTGACCGGGCTGTTCCAACTGGATATATGTCCATTTTCAGTAGAGGCCCGGGGAGAAAAGCTCCACACTTCAGAATAGAATCACAATAACACAAGTACATTACTAAGATTTAGTAAATTTTACTAGTAAATACATTTTAGCTTAAGAGTAAGGAAAAACTATTCTAAGCTAACATATCACGTATGGATATACATACAACAATATATAAGGTAAGTAAAATTGAGCACTATTTGAACTTTAAAAAGGTTATACAAACAATAGTGTTAGTAGAAAAGGAATAACTAGTTTGTGTGAGTGAGAAGAATAGGGTCAGGAGACAGTGGAGGAGGTTAGTCTGGGTTTGCACAGGGGCATAGCCAGTGTGATTTAAGGTATGGTTTGAGCTTGGATTTAAACAGGGTAGTTGAAGGTAGGGAGGTTAGATCAGTAGGGAGGGAGTTCCAGGTTTTACCCACTATATTAGAGAATAGAGTGTCTCCAGCCAGATTGTTGGTTTTACTTGTCTTTACCATTAATTTGTTTGATGAGCGCAGGGTCTTCAGGTTATTATAGGGGGTGATTAGATTAGTATTGGAGTAGATGTAGGATGGAACAGTATCTTATGGGCAATAGTTAGCTGGTTTGATAGAATAAGATTTGGCAATTCTAACCACCCTAGTTGATTAAGATTGTTACAATGATGGGTTCTATAGGTAGAGCCAGTTGCAAATCTGGCAATATTATTGTAGGAGCTAGCCAGCTTGTTCAGATTGCTTTTGCATAGTTTGGTATAGATAGGGGATGCATATAGTAAGGTTAAGATAAGGTGGGTCCGGGCAATGGTGGTCCTGGCTATTGGGGTGAGAAAGGGTTTGATCCTATAGAGGGAACCTAGTTTTTTATTTACTGTTTTTATAGTGTTGGTAATATGTGGCTCAAAGGTGAGGTTGTTGTCAATTAGTACTCCAAGTAGTTTTGTAGTAGAGTCTGAAGATATGATTGTACCATTGCTAGATGTGACTGTGAAATGCAGTGGGGGGGGGGCTCTGCGGGTGGGAGTAAATAGTAGCATTGTTATTTTTTTGGGTTCAGGATGAGACATCGTTGAAGAAGCCAATTCTCTACTATGTTAAACGTGTCTTGTGTTAGGGAATGCAATTGTGATAGTGAAGAGGCTGAGCATATAAGTGTGGAGTCATCCGCATATTGGATACAGGTGGCTTGAGGTAATACAGAGTGTATGTCGTTAGTAAAAATAGAAAAGAGGAGAGGACCCAATATGGTGCCTTGAGGGACACCAAGGGCAATTGGTAGGTGGGAAGACAAGTTATTCTCCCATAGTACAGCCTGTTGCCTGCTATTTAGATAGGATTGGAACCATTGTATAGCAAGTGGATCCAGTGAGAAGTTGCTAAGTATGTTTAAGAGTAGCTGGTGGTTGACCATGTCGAAGGCTTTTGACAGATCAATGAAGAGGGCTGAGGAAAGAGTGTTGATATTATGTTTTTTATTAATGACATCAGTGAAGGAAAGAAGAGCAGAAGAGGTGCTGTGAAATGGTCTGAATCCATTTTTGGCAGGTAGCTAGTAGGTTGTTTTCTAGGAGGTGGTTTAATAGTTGTTTATGAATGCACTTCTCCATGATTTTTGCCAGAGGGGATAGCATGGCTAAAGGCCTATAGTTAGAAAAATCTTTGGAATTACCACCTTTGTGCAGGGGGATGACATGTGAGATTTTCCAGATAGATGGAATAGTTTCTTCAGCAATAGTTCTGTTAATGAGGATGGATATAGGGTAGGCTATAGCTTTGGCTGCTTTTTGCAGGTATTCTGCAGGTAGTAAATCTGCAGAGAGGGTGGTGGGTTTAAGTTTCTTGATAAGGGTGCAGACAAAGGATGTTGGAAAGGGTTAGAATTGAAATATTGGGGGGGGCTGTTAGGGATAATATTGGAAGGAGATGCAGTGTCAGGGGATAGCTGATTGGCCAAAAATTGAATGGTGTCTGTGAAGAAAGTGTTAAAAGAATTGGTAATTTGGTTGGAGTTAAGGAGATTGGAGCCTGAGGGGGTGGGTGTGATTGAGCAACCTGGGTGCAAGAGTTTGTTTATACCTGACCAGACTTTTTGAGGTTTATTTTGGTGGGTTTGTTGGAGGTGGCAGTAATAGTTTCTTTTATCTGACAACATGGCTTTTTTAGTTTCATTTCTTAGTTGTCTAAATATTAGTTGATCTGCCAGGTTTTTGGATGTACACCAGCCAAGAGTTTGTTTCTTTGGTAGTTTTGGTGAGCCAAGGGGTTGGTTTAGACCTAGTTCTTACTATACAAGTTGGGACATGGTAGTCTAGAATGGTTAAAAATTTAGAGTTAAAGTATTTAACTGCATTGTCTAATGGAAGGTATTTCAGGGGTGACTGGTCGCAAGCTGCAAGTTCTTTTTGAAAGCTGTTAGTGTTAAAATTTTTATTACATCTTATTTTCTTATATATGGTTGGGTTTGGGGTATGTCTTATACCTGATTAAGAAGGTGAGTGAGTGATCACTTATATCTTCTGGGAGGGTCCCTACTTTGTAAGACTGGTTTTGACTGTTTGTAAGAATCCAATCTAGGGTGCTGTCATTATTATTATGTTTATTAGTTCTAGTGGGGACTGTAATGGTTTGTATAAAACCGTGTAGGTTGATGTGGGAAGAAGGCTGTTCTGATGTGCAAGACATCCAGTTTATATTAAAGTCACCAAGTATTATGGTTTCTTGTGGGTAGGTGGGGGACAGCCAACTTAGGATAGCTTCTAAGGTTGTGATATTGTTGCCTGGGGGAAGGTAAATACAGATTATGTAAATGTATTTACATTTGTTAACTTGAACTTTAGAGATAAGAATTTCAGCGTTGCTAGTTAGGGGAGGTTTAGACTCAATGGAGGTGATTTGTAATTCAAATTTATAAAGGATAGCTACTCCTCCACCTTTCTTAGAGTTACGGTCCACTCTCAGGATGCTATAACCAGGGGGAATAACTGTAGTATCCTGTATGGTTGGTTTGAGCCATGTTTCAGAGAGGCAGAGGATGTCAAATTAATGTACATCTATGAGGGCATGTAGGTGAGCAACTTTATTGTTTATGCTACAAATATTGAGATGGGCTATAAGGAGAGAGTTGGAAGGTCTGTTGATCAGGTCAGAATTAGGAGCATTTGGTGTTCTAGGCTTGATGGAAGTGGTAGAATTTGGGCCCGGGTTTGGGTGTATATCACCATCAATTAGGGAGTGGACTTGTATTGCAAGAGTTAGTATTAATCCTTCACATGTTAGGTTCTGGGTTTTTTTAGTTCTAGGGCTGTAGTATGTGATGTGAGTAAGCCTATGAAATTTGGATGATAAATACTTTGGTGGATATGATGTGTAATTGTGGCTATGAGGGATGATGAATGTTGGTGTGGAGGTTTGTTTCATGGGGTTATGAAAGTGTAGGTGGTTGAGGTGTTCATAGGAAGTAAGTATATAGGGTATAGCTAAAATAGGTAGAAGTGATAGTAGGAGTAAGAGTTTAAAGTGCATATATGTAGTGTTAGGTGACAGTGTAAAGTGTAGTGTGTAGGTAAGTATACAGGGATGGGAGTTGATAGAGATTAAATGGTGGGAGGTAGGCTGTAGCACTTTAAGGGGTTGGTCTATGTGATTGCTTGTATTGACAGGGGGTGTGGTTAGTGTGTATAAATGTAGCAGCACTGGGGGTGTGTGGAATTTGGGGATAGGGTAGGGAAGTATTTATGTGTATGCAAAGTTGTGTGTGGTGTCATGTCCTTTGTATTGTGTGTGGGTATATGTTTCATGCAATAATTCTCATTTGTAGGAAAGAATCAAACACTTGCCATTTTAAAAGGTGGCAAATGTAAGAATAATGGCTGTTTGATATGCTGTGCACCCTCTATATATACTCTTTTTATACATATCTATAAGCAGTATTATATGTGTATATGTGTATATATATATATATATATATATATATATATATATATATATATATATATATATATATATATATATATATATATATATATATATATATATATATATGTATATGTGTGTGTGTCTGTGTGTGATGTCTGTGTGTATGTGTGTATATGTATCATTGGAATGTTTAGTGCTTCTACATTGTATATTCCCTATGGTAGACTGACTGTTCTGCATATGTTACAGATATCATTCTGACATTTTACAGCTGAGATGGCTTACTGTTAACTTGTTGTGTGTATTTTGTGCAGGGTTCTGGGTTTAAGACTTGCAAGTGCTGGTTATTATGTTGCAAGGCAGATCTGTTCAGCTGTGGAGGAAGGGAAAATGGCAATAATTGCAAGAGATCCCTAATTTGGGCCCCTTTACCCCCATTAACAGTGCCTTTGGTCAGATGTTTTGCAGTGAGAGGTTCAGAGTGTGGATCCAATGTGCAAATGCAATACACACACACACACACACACACACACACACACACACACACACACACATATATACACACATGAATGTCTACGTATATATATATATATATATATATATATATATATATATATATATATATAAAAACATACATCTACATATATAAATACATTTTGCCTATTGTTGAATGACTGTGCTGCATGATATGTTTGAGAAAGCATAAAATTTATATTCATCTGAAATGGCTTAGTGGTAAATCACTGTTGCTGTGGTATGCAGAGTCCTGGGTTTGAGCCCTTGCAAGAGCTGATTATTTTGTTGCTGGGAAGAACAAGCGCTGTTGGATACAGAGTAATTAAGGCACTTTTAAGCAGTTGTAAGTGGGTTTGCGCAGGTTTGCACTGTGGTAAGCAATGCTAACTTCCGGTTAAATATGCTTACAGACAGTTAGCCATAAAATTGCTTAATCTGTGTAACCATTGCTTGCTGCTGCACAAACAAGCTTAAACCCACATACTACTGCTTAAAGGTACTTACTGACACTTACCCCCATGCTAATTTCTTTAAAAGTAAAGAAAAAAGGGGTAATAGGAAAGTGGTGAAAAAGGAGGAATGCAGAGGAAAAGACAATAGGGAAGTTGCTAGGGATGTACAGGCGGGTATAGAGAATGTCCATAGCTATCCATTTCTTCTACAGCAACAGCTGTGCATATATACTGAATTTGGAGGTAGATTTGGACACTCAAACCCCTGTGAGAGGGGTGAGGACAACAATAATATATTGTGAAGCCAATTAGATCAGATTACATGTGTCCAGTGGAGATGTGTGCAAAATGGACAGCTATGCATGCGGTGAAATATTTTGGGGGGAACAAATTGCCCTTTTTTTAAGGTGAGAGTGGGATGTTGGGGAAGAATAGTAAGTGTATTTGGTGAGGTAGGTTAGGTAGGAAGACAGACAAGGCAGACAAGATAGCATAAAGGGGTGGTATATGACACATGTGGGGTAAACACCTTGGATGATGAGGGGTGTTTGGAAATCAGAACCCCATGAGCCCCCAAATGGAAACAGTGGGACTGAGGTCCCCACCCATAGGCAGTTACCACTGCACCTTCACGGCCCCAAAAGTGGCTGTGCTGGGGGCTGGGTAGGATGGGCAAGCTGACCCTCTAAATGCACCACACAGCCCTCAAGCTGGGGTATCAGATCTCCAAACTCCCTTTGGAGCTTGCTATGCACCAATCTCCAGACCTAACTACGGGTGACAGTTTCCTGTCCGCACCTGCTCCCATTGGGAGGAGCCCCATCCCCTGAGGCAGTTCATCCAAAGGTGGTACAGAACTAGCAGACGAGGAGGTCCCAGGGTGGGTCCCAGACATGTTGGAGCCTGGTGCCATGGCCAGATGAGGTGGGAGAGGTGGGACTGCTGGGACCAGCCTTCCCAAACATGCTATGGTGTTGCAGTTTTAAAACATATGTGGGTTAGTAATAGTCAGCACAATCCAGGATTAGTTATAACAGCATGCATAGATATTCCCATTAACCCAAAACACCAGATTTGGAACAGTTACATAGCAAACAGAACACATGCATATATGGAACCATAGTGGCCATTACAACAGCATGCAGGTTGCATTGATAACAGCAATCCACCAATGATAGTATTTCAACATGGAACATTAATAGAAACACAATTCAATATTTATTGAACAATAGGACATATGTCCCAACAGTAGATTTGGTGTAAACATACCCATTGATTTGTGCATTTAGATTATTGTTGTAGATATGATGGAGGAGGAGATGTCAATTAACAACGTATATATATTCTTGTAGTTCTCACAACTTTAATGATCCTTGCTCTAATAATTAAGGTACAAGCATTATTACAATACCCTATGGTCTTGGTTTGGCCTGTGGGTATATTTGTAAACAGTGTATACTTCAACTGCCTTACAGCTAAGTTCTACATCTCTTACCTGGTATAACTGTGGAGGGAATGTTTGTTAACACTACCTGACTGTTTCTACACATATTCCCAGATTCCGAGTTAATATTATGCACATACCTCTCAATCTCTTAATGCACACACTCTGGTCAAAGCTTGACAACATGGGGGTACAACTAGGGACATATTTTGAATATTGCTCTCATAAACTTGGAGGGCTGATAGAGTGATAGGATTTGTTTTCATATACATTTTCTGAAGGTTTTGAAGTCTGCAAATCAAATGTATGTCATTATCTGCTGACTACAAATCTGAGATCATTCCACTGATTTGCGATGGGGACAGAGGAAAAGGGATAAAATATGAGCCAATTATCTGGACATTCTGAAAGGATGTGTACAGTTGAGAGGTATGATTATGCATACAGCTTACTACCACTCCCAAGATTCAAACCATGGCTATGTCTGATAAAAATGCCACAATTTAAGTGTCAGCAGTGTGCTGTTTGAATATTGCTGTCTATCTCTTCAGTGTTTTCTGTCTAAATCTCTTGTGGTTGTACAATATGACCTTGTAATTACAACAGTCTCATCCAGACATTCCTAGACATATTTTTATGTAGCACAGTGTGAGACACATGTGGTTGACACAACAGTACTATTCTGATATCCGATGTTATTGAATGCTGCATGTCAGCCATACAATACCAGAGTAAACATTGCAAGTTCAAGATTTCAATCTTTATTGGCAGGCACAGTTTTCTTATCTGACAGACCTGTGGAGGGAATGTTTGTTAATACTACCTGACTGTTTCCACACATATGCCCAGATTCCGAGTTAATATTATGCAAATACCTCTCAATCTCTTAATGCACACACTCTGGTCATAGCTTGACAACATGGAGGTAGAAACAGGGACATATTCTGAATATTGCTTTCCTAAACTTGGAGAGTTGCTACATTGACAGGCCTGTTTTCATATACATTTTCTGAAGGTTTTGAGGTCTGAAACTTGGATGTATGTCATTATTTGCTGACTAAAATTCTGAGATCATTCCACTGCTTTGCCAGGAGGACAGGGTAACAGGCAGAAAATATGAGCCAATTATCTGGACATTCTGAACAAATGTGTACAGTTGAGAGGTATGATCATGCATACAGCTTAGTACCACTCCCAGGATTAAAACCATGGCTGGGTCTGATAAAGTTACAGCAATTTAAGTTTCAGCAGAGTGCACTGTTTGGATATTGCTGTCTATCTCTTTAGTGTTTTCTGTCTAATTCTCTCTCGGTTGTACAATCTGACCTTGTAATTACAACAGTCTTATACAGACATTCCTAGACATTTTTATTATGTAGCACAGTGTGGGTAACAGTGGTTAATACAACATTACTATTCAGAGAATGCAACACTAAAAGTGCCATACGATACCAGAGTAAACACAACCAGTCTATAATTTAGAGCTTTATTGCCAGGTAGTTCTATTTTTATTTAAATACGACCTGTATGGGACTATTACTGTCATTTTGCCTGGTTTATTCAGTACAACCCATGCACAAAACAGTTTTTATACTGGCAGCTGATTTTCTACTACTTTTATATTTATTTGGTATTACTACTACAAGCAGGATTTTTACTCACTAGCCTTGCGATGCAACCTTTGCAGCCTACTCGCATGGGCTTTCTGATTCACAGCCCACTCAGCTGCAGCTGTAAGGGAAATAGAGAAATATTTAGCCATACCTATCCAACATATACACAGGCTGGACATTATTAAACAGTTACTGGTATGAGTACTTACACACTGCTGGGACATCACCCCTCTGCCTTGATTCTTGGACCCACTGGTCCAAGAGCTCCCTCTTCCTTTGTTTCAAGTTGGCATAGTGGTGCCTGACCTGCTCACCAGTCCGAGGGATACCAATGGCACTGGTGAGGTCACGGACGAGATGGTCCCAGGCTTCTGCTTTATATTGGGAGCCTTGGTACTGGTCCTGCAGCAGTCTCTCATCATGTTTTATTACCAGGAGTCCTACCATGACCTTGGACTCCTGTATGCTCCAACGCTGCACACAGAAGCACATTCCCTCTCCAACTCCAGCCATTCTGTCTACAGTGGGAAGCTGCAACCAGTTATGAGCTGTATTCCTGCCTGTGGGGTTTGAATATGGCCAATTTCCCACCCTTTGTCATGATTGGACACTTTTGAATATGCTGAGCTAAGCTAAGCTATGGGCAAACCTGCTTAGCTAAGGTTGGCATTGCTTAAAGGGGCAGGTTCAGCACTGCTTACCAATGGGCAAATCCATTTAGCTGGGCTACTCATTGCTTAGCAGTCATATTTACACAATGCTTACACCTGGTAAGCAGAGCTGTGCAATGCTTAGCATTGCTTATTTTTCATTTATAGACTATCTGCTGTATGGGATTGATTCATCATTCATTACATATTATAAATTTATTTACTGTCCTTGACATCCCCCAATGTGCTTTCATTACATTTATTCATGTGTGACTATATTGTATGGGGCACTTGTATTTATATGGGGATTTCACAACTTTATTAAATTGAAACCTCACATCTAGACCTAATGCAGTACTCCAGTTAACAAATATATGTTATTTAGTAGGTAATACTAAAAAACAATTGTTTATGTACTGCTTTCACATGTAAAATGGTTACAGTGGGGATTGAACTGGGAATGGCTGCTCGCAAAGCATACACTCTAGCCACTACACTATTGCAATATGCTTATGCTGGATGTCTCTTGCTATTTAACTTTTTGTGCTGTTTAAGCTGGACTAAACATAGCTAAGCAATGGGCATACCCATGCAGCTACACTTAAACGTTATTGCATTTATAAAAAAAAGAGTTTTGTTGTGTTATTTTATCTATACCCTTCAGAATATCCCTGCTAATGCTAAACCTGTAATTTTATCAGTTTTCTGCTAAGTGGGACATTTGCCCCTTTTGCCTTTGACCACTTTTGTTTTCCTGACAGGTTGGGGGTCTTATTAGCATTCTCGCTCATTTTTAATTGCCATAAGGCAATTCTGGAGTGCAGGGGCATGTATATTGTAAGTGCTCTGCTCTCAGACACACCCCCTGCACTCGTACACAGCTCCGTGTCTGTTTAACAGCACAGGCAGCGTGCCTTCATAAATACACAAGGTGCGTTGCCGTGTTGTACATGAACAGTCCCTGCTGTGCAGGAATAACTTATTCCTGCACTGCTTCTTGCTGAACCCCAGGGAATATCTGCCGAAAACATAAAATACAGCATATACAATGTACTCATTCATATACCATGAACACATTATTTCCTTAAAGGGGAAACAATCTAAGCAAGCAATTGCATAAGAAAAGTATGAGGAACCTCTTAACAGAATTATATTGTAAAAAAAATGGCATCACGGAGCTAGAAAACAACAGCAGTAACAGCAAAAATGAAAACTGGATTAGCTTTTTTTAATGTAATGACAAACAATAAGTATGACAAGGAACAAAAGGCTAAACTGGATGTAACAGGAACAGCACATTAGAGAGAGAGATTGCCAAAAAGGCATTAAAGCAGGTCTAGGTCTATGATGAAAAATTAACTTCTCATACGAAAATTCTACATTTTCAAGAGAAAAGTCACAATAAATGGTAAATAATCGCTAGACATATTACAAGATATTTATATCTAAAGGAAAACTGCACTCATGTCTGCTTATGATAACAATGTTAGAAGCAACAGACTAAAGCCATAGAAAGATCAAGTATCTGAAGAGATAGAGCAGGGTGGTGCATTATGGGATGGGGAAGGCACCAATGTGCCTGGGAAAGTTCAGATTGCTAATCAGTGTGAATATCTGCAACTTTAGTCTTATAAATTACAGAGGATATACCCACTCCTATCAGATAGTTAGTGTAATAGTTTTGAAACTCCATCCAGAGTCCTGCATGCAGTTCTAAAGCTTCTTAGGAACAAGACAAAACTGATGAGGATAAGCAAACTAGTGGAACTGAAAATGTAAAAAGAATGAAACAAAAGGAAAATGTTTAGGGGTGTGACAAACACTTTAGCATCTTAAGACAAGAGATGTGATATAACAAAGCAACGGAAGGCAATGGACTCAAAGGCAAGGATGATTTTTTTTCACAAAAGAGTAATAGATAAATGGAAGAGTCCTGTTAAAATTAATGCTGTGAAAATCAATAAGGAACGTAAGAATGTAAGGAGGAAAAATCAATATCTTTATTTTATTTGCATGTATGTATGTATGTATGTATGTATGCATGTATGCATGTACGTATTTATTTTTTGTTAACCAGGGTAGAGCACTGAACCAACCAGACCTTTTTCAGACTCATTCTGGAAGGAGTAACAAGTACAAGTTTATAAAAAACTTACATTAAACAAAGGCATCGAAAAAAAAAAACAGTAACGTGTACACTAAATGTAATGAACTGCTAAAAGGTGAAAAACAAGATTAAACAGAACCTGTAACTTATGCCATAAATAAGAAGTGGACATAGCATGTAGCCTGTTCAGTTATGTTTAATGTAGATATTCATGGAGAAGTCAATGTAACAGTAAAATATAATACCTGAGATTGCATATCTTATGTTTCCAGTAGGCCAGAAAGCTTTTCAGGGCTATCACTTCTTCCCTTTGAATACCAACACTGGTTTTAATCCTTCAAAGGTGTATGTCAGTGCTGTTATACCTTTCTTCCATTCTTTAAGCCTGGAATCTATACAGTGAAAGTGTGTTTGCACCAAACCAGTGCCCAGTTATGATGCAAACTATTGTCATACAATAAGTATCCAAAAGTCACTGAGAAACTCTTTCAAACTCTTATAACCATGTAGATAGTAAGTACATACAAGGTACCCATAAAGGGGGAAAGAAGGGAGACAAGCTTTATTGTTATAGCGACCTCTCTACAAAGACTACTCTTACAGTAAGTATCTTGTAAGTATGCAAACTTTTTTGGGGAGGGTCACTGTAACAGTAAATCATATCATCTAGGTAGAATCCCAAGCAGTACTTTGGTTAACCCTAGAACTAGAAGGGGACAATTACAGGATCTTCTGTTAGCACAGTCATGCCAACCCCTGCCTTGTCCTAGATTTTGCTTCAGATTTGTCATTTTTGGTGACTGCGTGAACAGTGGTTCATAGAGCAGCTCCTAAGACATCTCAGAAATATTTCTTAGGTAATTGATGAAGTGGCTGTTGTTCTGCAGGAATGTGCTTTAACAACATCAGGACAGGGCTTATTGTACTTATAGCAGTAACATAATGGGTCAGAAGAATCCCTGTCAGAATTATACTGATTAGCAGACTGAAGACTGAAACATACAGCATGCATAAATTTTAAGGTCCCAAAATGTTGCACAGTCAATTAAGAAGAAGCTTAACTAAGAAGCAGCTCAACACACACCAGGGCTTGATATAAAAGCCATGGAAATACAAGAATGAGGGAGCCACCTGTGTGCAGATAAATAAGGCAGCAAATAAATAAGGGGTTGGGAGGGTGGCCTAATGGTTAAGGTGTTTGCCTTACAAACACAAGGTGCAGGGTTCGAGTCTCACAAGGGATAATTGGCTAGGCTTAAAATGGTTCGCAAGGGCAGTTAGCTTAGTACTAATCTATGAACCTATAATCCATGAACCTATACAGGGCACATTCCATTTAAATCTATATAAAAGCATCAACAGAATGAAACACACGTTACAGCATCACACAGCCAGTCTGTAACAGAGACTGCACACAGGTGTGGCAAAAAGATGGGTAAGACAAAGAAAATATTATACATCTTATCAAAATTACATCAGTAAATAGTTGTTCTGATGTTTTGATCATTATTTTGTGCATGATCTTATCAAAGTCTATATAAATTACACCACAGCACAAATTTTCATTTATAACTTTTTTGTATTGGTATTATTACAGAACATCATGTTGCAGGTATTTATAGATCTATTTTCAGCATATTCATACTTATGTAGAGTTTCAATTCCTAGTCTGTTCAATTCTGGTTATACATTATGCAAAATAACTTTCTCCATTATTTTTCCATAAAATGAAAGTAGCGTTATGGGTCTCTGTGATTCTTGGTTTGTCCAGTTCCCCTATCCCTTAACTATGAGTTGAACAAGTGCATGTCTCCAGTCTTAAGTTATGGGTGTCGATGACTCTGGGATTGTCCTGTTCCCCTATGCCTTAAATATGGGTGGAACAAGTCCATGTCTCCGGTATTGAGGAATCTACGCATACCGTAATCACCTGGTGAATAACAAATATACTATGATACTGTGAGTTCATGCTGAAGTGTTTTCAAGTCAGTGTTACTAATTCTATTTCATCTCTGTACTTTGTGTGCAAGGTGGATATTGATTGTTTCAGTATAGTTTAATTTCAGTATAAAGAGTTAATGGGATGATATTATCACAATTTTTCACCACTTTTGTTCAGCCAAAACAGTTTTGAATAAGCTTTTGTAAACATTTATAATCTATTGTGTTGGAGGATACATTTTAGAATGTACACAGTTTGTTACTGTGTATGTTTTCCGTCCTACCATATCATGTGTGTGTGTGTGTGTGTGTGTGTGTGTGTGTGTGTGTGTATGTATATATACATATATATATATATATATATATATATATATATATATATATATATATATATATATATATATATATATATATAATGATTTGATGTTATGCACAACATCTTTTAAGTTTTTTTTTAATTTCCCGATCTTGTCTCACACTATATTTAATTTGCTGCCCAGTTTTATTATTTTGGTCTTCAATGTATAGCTCTAGTTTGCCCTCACTTCCGTTTCTTTTTTTCATCTATCATCTTGCTTAAATTCTACTTCTGTGTTGTACCAAAACTGTTTGACATTTCTTCAGAAAAGTAGTATAATACTTTATTTTCCATTTTCTGTGTGTGTGTTTTGTACCATGGAGGGCAGGTTATGACTGAAAAGAATCTGTCTGCCAGTCCACTTACATGGTTACCAAAATGAAATTAATATGTAAACAAACCAATAAACAAATAGCTGAATAATGGGAATAAATTAAATGATTTCATACCAAGATTAAGTGTAATTCATGGTGCCTTTGTAAGTACAATACAAATCTATTTGTTGTTTTAATTATTTATTATAATACACAATTAAATGTTTACTTACAGGTACCATGTAATCTGTGCACATTGTTGGTGTTCTTAAAGGACATAAAACATAGTAGGCAGGTATTCAGAAATTAAAAATAGCACACTGTATAAGGCTAAATTTTGCAGTAAGTGTTATCATGCAGGGCATAATCATTTCAGAGATATTTGCAGCATACTCTTGGGAGTATAAAAATGTGTATGGTCATTACTATATAGTTTCATAAGAACCATATTTGTGTGTGTGAATGTGAAAATATTTTATTTTTGGTATGTGTGAATATGGATGTTAGTGTTAAACATGTCTAATTATAAGATGTATACATATGTAAATAAACTGCATATGGACATGCATACACATAGGCCTGTGCATGTACACTACTCAGGGAAAAAAGTGGAAAGATTTGTATATATACATGCATGTATACATACACATATGTAAGTATGTGTATCTAATTATATATAGAGATATGCATGTAACTATGCAGGTCCAAAGGGAGTCAAAAATTTTTATATGCAGGCATGTATACATACACATATGTATGTATGTATGTTTGTGTATATAATTATATATTGAGATATGTATGCAACTGTGCTGGTCGAAAGGGAGTCACACATTGGTTTACATTTGTCGTTACTTTTTTAGATGATGTAGGTGGCAATAAAAAATGAATTTGTTAGATTGTTAGATGTTTTGTGTTTCAAACAAAGTCAGCAGTGATTATTCATTGTATATATATATATATATATATATATATATATATATATATATATATATATATATTTTTTAGACACACACACACACACACACATATATATATATATATATATATATATATACACACACACACGCACACACATACATGCACACACACACACACACACACACACACACACACACACATATATATATATATATATATATATATATATATATATATATATATATATATATATATTTACTATCAAAATGGAGAATGAAGGTTCAGTGAACACTGGAATGTTGATCATCAGTTGACTGATTTACCCTAATTTCTTGGAGTGTCTGTTGCAGCAAATACCACTGTGCATTCGCTGATATGTGCTCACTTTTACAAACAGAGATCGCTGTACAGTGCGGATCAGGAAATTTATCTTTCTCCTCACAGTAGTGCGATCTCAGAGTTGGAATATATAGTTTGCAGGGTGTGTGTGTGTATGATGGGGGGGGGTCTTGCCTCACTGCAAAAAAGTGAATTCTATCACTGTGCAGTACTCAGGCAGGTATGACCCTAGCCCTGAGCAGTATCCTACCATCACCCAGAATGGTACCGCAGTACAATAAGAAAATGATTGACTTTAACAATTACCTAAGTTTTTGGGGTCATTCTAGGGGGATCCAGTATCTGTCTGCTTGGGATGATATGAGTGACATACCTCGATGCTTTGCCAGAAATGGCCTGCATCTGTCACCCCTGGGTTTCCAGATACTGACTAAGGCTCTTGCCACCTTGATAGTGCCTTTTTTAGGTGATATTCCAAAGACCAAACTACCATTGTTAAAGTAATGTATTTTGGCTTTTCCCAGTTAGGGGTCACCACAGCAGAACTGCAGACCGCTAAGGATTGGCAGTGGATTTTTATGGTGCCAAGTTGCCAGCCCGATGTCCAACCTTCAAAGAAGACACACCCATTCACGCTCACACCTACCTGCATGTCTTTAACGTCACTCGACAGGCGCTCCAGCTGAGAATCGAATGGGAGAACCTCTTGCTGTGAGATGACACTAACCGCTGCACCACCATGGCAGCTAAGAATAAATGCAATCTGAGGGTCAAGCTGCTCAGTGCTAGAAGTCTAAATCTCAAGATGCACTTGCTCAAAGCACTCCTCAAAATGAAGAACATTGACATTTGTGCTGTAACAGAGACCTGTTTTAAAGCAGTAGAAAGCACCCCTGTGCTACCAGGCTATAATTAATTCCACACCTTTTGGCCCCAGAACATGGACTGAAACTCCAAAGGCAGTGGTGTCTCCATATTCATAATGGATATGCACACCTCCAGACTAGTAGTCCAGAATAATGCATCTGAGATACTTCAGGTACAACTAACATTGGGTAAGACAGTGGATTCAGGTTGAAGCCTGCTATATTTCCCCAGCTATGTCCCAAGACTCTCACTCCATGTTCCTAAGCACCCTGGAAACTATTAGGGTCCAACCCCACACTCTCATACTTGGTGACTTCAACTACCCCTCCATCAACTGGGGAAACTACCCATGCACCAATACACAGGCCCAATGCTTCCTGGAATTCATCAATTCCAATGACTTGGACCAGCTCATTCTTACCCCCACTAGAGAAAGCAACATCCTTGACCTGGTTATTACTAACATGGGCAACCTTTGCTCTACACCAATACTCAAATCCTCCCAGGTTAGATTCAACCACAAACTAATCACCATGGAAATTTAAATCTCACCCACACCGTCCGCAAAGGTAACCACCACGAAAAACTTCTCCAAAGCTGACTTTGGGCTTCTAAAAACAGAGGTGGCTACCTTCATGGCACCCATGTCAATGGAAAATAGATGCATAACTGCCAAATCGTACACCAGTGCACTGTACAAACACGTAGATAAATGCATGGAACTTTCCATACCCAACAGAACCAAGACGCTCTCCTCCAAAAAAAGGCAGTCAATATGGTGGTCCCCTGCCATTAATAAATGCTACAACAGAAGGAAGAAACCGTTGCAGAAAAATGTGAAGTCTCAAAACTTGAAAAACTCCCTTATTAGCCTCAAGAAAAAGTTGAGATCCCTCATCAAAACCTCTAAAGCCAGCTATGAAGGCAGGATTGTGGCAAGCACTAAAAGCAACCACAAAGCCCTCTATATTTATATCAAGAATCTCCATGGCAATACCCAGGTTTGCTCTGAGTTACTGCACAGTGGTACCTCTTATACTGAGCCAATAGACATTGCCAACATACTCGCCAACAGATTCAGTGCCAACTTTATCCCTCTCTCCCCCCTAAAGGACCAATCACAATACCGGAAGAATGCCAAGCACCCAGCATTACTGCAGCACAGGTTAAAGCTGCATTGTCCAAGGCAAAGAATAAAGCTTCCATGGGACCCGACAATACCCCTGGATGTGTTCTACATGAACTACAAAGTGAACTGGCACCACATCTGTGTGCCCTGTTCAGTCACAGCCTCACCTCAGGCTTTGTCCCTACTGAATGGCGCACTGCTACAGTCATCCCTCTCCATAAAGGGGGAGCAACTACAGACCCTGGGAATTATCGACCCATTAGCCTGATGAGTTTGATATGTAAGGCTATGGAGTGCATCATCATGCACCTAATTAACAAGGATATAGGGTATCTCCACACTCTAGATCCCAGTCAATTTGTTTTTGTGAAAGGTAGATCATCCTGCTCAACCTGGTTGACTTTTTTAAGTTAGTCACCAGAGCTGTGGATGAGGGCAAGGCAGTTCATACAGCCTACCTCGATCTGGCCAAGGTCTTTGATACCATTCTCCACTCAGGAATTATTGACAAACTCGCCAAACTAGGCATCAACCCTTATATCACTAGGTGGGTTGCGAATTGGCTAACAGATAGAACCCACAGTGTGAACGCAGTGGTCTCCAAGTCAGACTGCTGAACAGTCACGAGGGGAGTCCCACATGGATTAGTCCTGAAGCCTCTCCTGTTTGGCATCTATTTCTCAGACGTCCAGGCCAACACAGAGGAACTCTGGCTGACCAAGTTCGCAGACGACTGCAAGTTGGGAGCCATTATTAACTCCCCAAGTGATGTAGACATCATACAGAAAGGCCTTACTGAGACCAGTGATTGGTGTTGAAACTATGGCCTTAAGCTTAATGCCAAAAAATGTATCATCCCCTTTGTGGTAATTAGTGGGAACTGAGTTTTTCCCATTGATGTGAGCCCACTGAACACTGAAGGCGTTATAAGAGATCTGGGGACACAGGTTGACAGCAACCTCTCCTTCGACCACCACATTGCCACTGTGGTCAGAAAGTCCTTCTATGTGGTAGATCTCATTACCAAGGGTTTTCCATCCAGGAAGAAAGAGGTCATCATGTCTCTGTACTCTTCCCTCATTAGGCCAATCAACGAGTATAATGCCTCATTCGGCATGTACCTCATTAGACACATGCAACAGCTAGAAAGGCCACAAAAGTACCTCACAAAGAGGCTCCTAGGCCTTAAATACATGTCCTACATGGACAGACTCAGAAAACTCCAGCTATTTACTGTCTCATATCATCTACTAAGAGGCGATTTCTGCTTGACTTACAAAGCCATGTCTGACTCACCTCTGTTAGAAATGCTACATCTAAAGAAATCCCAATCCCTCCATACCACATGCTCCAGAGACCTCAACCTCATTACCACAATCAACAGAACATGTTGGAGGACAGGTTCATAACCCAGAGACTGCCCATGCTCTGGAATAGTCTTCCCATACATGTCAAGCAGAGCACCTCACTGACCCTCTTCAAGAGAAATCTTGATGAGTGAATAGTAAATAGAAAGTTCACCCCAGGGATCATTCCAGTAGCTCTACTTGATAGAGGCACTGGGAACTAATGTTGGTTGGCACGATGCCAGGGCAGTTCTATGGGCTAGGCTTGTAAAGGCTTCAGTTCCATTAGCCTGGTACACTCCTATAAAATGTGTTTGCTCATACTGCTGGAAAGCAAGTAGGTAAGTTGTGGCAGGTAAGCATATCCCTTGCTGACATTGAAAACTACCGAATTTGAAATGTTTGGTATTTCGCTTTGGCAATGTCAGTTAATTAATATACACCACATCGATCATTTAAACCACATTTTTGACCTGTTTACATTGTGATGTTCAATGTTGTGTTAGTAAATATATATATATATATATATATATATATATATATATATATATGTGTGTGTGTGTGTGTGTGTGTGTGTGTGTGTGTACATATATATATATATATATGTGTGTGTGTGTGTGTGTGTGTGTGTGTGTGTGTGTGTGTGTGTGTGTGTGTGTGTGTGTGTGTGTGTACATATATATATATATATATATATATATATGTGTGTGTGTGTACATATATATATATATATATATATATATATATATATATATATATATATATACACAGAACATGTTATATTATATGTTAAATTTAGAGGTAGTTACACTAATGTTGGTGTGGATAACAGAGTGGAAGGCAGGGACAGTACAGTAATCTGATGCAGGCTAGTCAACAGACAGATGTACTAAAAGTATAATTCCACATTGTAGGATAACAGCAGAACTATTTGTGTAGCTGGGAAAGTGAATTGACAGAAAACTATGTATACAGTGCATGAAGATTGTACTACCTGTATACTATTATTGTATTCCCTAATAAGTCATTATGGCTACGTTACCGTTTATTGTTTAGCTACTCCTCAGCATTATGTCAGACATTTGCACAGCACTAAATATGACATCACACTGCTCATACCTTGTATATACTTTTTGTGGACATTTGACTGGGTGATAGCAGTCCTATACTTGGAGACTGAGACAACACATTCTTCGTTTAATTGGATGCATTCAGGTATGGGGTGTAGCACAGTATCAGTGCATAGCAATGAGAGAGGTGACCAGAGGTAACATACTGAGTGGGAGCACTGTTGTGTCACTGGCATGAAATCTGCAGTATAGTTGTCTAGATGATGCATTTTGTGTGAGTAGACTTTTTCTCTGTCAAGGGCAGGGGTGTGCTTGTATGATGTGGGTCATCCAGAAGTGTACTCGCAGTCCTTATATAAATATTGCTCATTCATGTCATGCTACGTTTGCCAGGTGACAGTACTGCATCTGGATATGTTTTTAGGTTTTGTCACTTGTCTGAACTACACAACACTTTTTGTGATGCTATCATGTAGCAGATGTACATAAGTGGTTAATAGGTTTGTGAATACCATTCGTGGATCTTGTCAAGGATGCTGGTTTGCTAGCAATTTAATTTTGCCTTATTTCAGTTGCATTCAAAAAGCTTAATCTGCTCCCAGCTACTGTCATTTTCAATTTTGTGACCATAAGCTTGTCATGCAGGGAGCTTGCACACCAAGACTGCCTAAAATATTGTTGAGGTCTGAGGGGTAATCTAGTTAAAAGAATAATGCAACATTTCTATACAGGGAAGAATATTAGACTGGCCAAACCATGTAAGGAAAATGCCCATACACTCGAAAGTAAATAGTATGACACTGCATAAATATAATGTAGACATACTTCATATAGCTACCTAGAATTTAATCACACAAGCATGTCTTAGCCCAAGTAATCTGCCCATTAAGGTGTATCTTATTTAAAGAGAAGCTCGTTGCTAATCAGACTTTTACCTTTTCCTACATTCCACTATAACTGATTTTGGTTATTATATGTATTTCTGGATTCTAACATGTTCTTGTTTTACAGCTTTCATGCATTTCACTGTAAAAAAAAAATTCTTAGGATCATAAAAACTTACTTAGCTAATGGCCAAAGAAGCTTTTTAAGCCTAGCCATTCATGCCCCAATTTTTATAATTCAGTGTCGCAGGACTAGAACAACTTTGGTATATGCCTGTGCCTTAGGGCGTCTACAAGCTGCTCCTGTCCGTAAAGTCCACAGGTGACAAGCCATGGGTGAATTTACAGTTTCCCTTCTATTGATCCAAATTGCATTTGAATGGGATTAGGGAAGAGCTCTGTTTGGCATGAATGGGAAGGGTGTTCCACCAAAGGGGTAGTCTTTGAGAGGCATATCTGTTCCTCCATGTTTTGCTTATGTCACAGATGAGTTTTAGATCCTTAGGTCAGGTAATTCCAGTGCTGTTTGTTTGTTTGTTGAATGTATCATATTAATCAGGACTGGATGGGAGAATGCCTTGTAGGGTAGGCATATATCACTTCTCAATAGCCTGTAAGAGACTGAGTACAGGGACAGGGCTTTGATGCGGTCCACATAGGACATGTTATTTACACCCTGTATTCTTTTAGTGAGTAACTTGTGTGGCCGGTCTAGCTGTTGGTAGATGCCAAAGGATGCAGTGTACTCGATTATTGGTCTAATAAGAGCTGAGTATAGTAAGGCTATGATCTCCTTAGATCTGGATGCCTTGCCCTTACTTATAAGTTGCACAGTGTAGAAGAACTTTCTCACCACTGTGGCACATAGGTTCATAGATTAGTAGTAGCATGGTTTGGTTCTCAGCTGGAGCGAACTTTGAGTGAACTTTAAAGACATGCAGGTAGTTCTGTGAGTATGTGTGTGCCTTCTTTGAAGGTTGGGTGCCAGGGTTCTATTCCCAGACATGACAAGTATGGATGTTTGTGTGTTTGTTTGTGTAGAGAGCAATGCTTTTGAGGCCATTAACCATCACTACAACTTCCATTGCCCTTCTTTGGCAAGCCTGCTGATGTCATTCACAATGAAATACACTGTTGGGGAAAGAGTAGCCCAGTAATCTCTGTGGCGCATGCTATAACTGCGTAATGCTTTAGTGTGATGTACTAGTTAGGTAGGAGTTCCAATCCCAGACATGGCAACTGTGAGATGTGGTGTGTGTGTGTGTGTGTGTGTGTGTGTGTGTGTGTGTGTGTGTGTGTGTGTGTGTGTGTGTGTGTGTGTGTGTGTGTGTGTGTGTGTGTGTGTGTGTGTGTGTGTGTGTGTGTGTGTGTGTGTGTGTGTGTGTGTCTGTGTTTGTCATTTGTATCCTCTGTGGAGTGGTTGTGAGTGTGTAACAACTGGACTCATTGTTGAGGGGGTTTTGCAAATTTCTTATATGGTGGGCCATATGTCTCAATGTCCACCTTACAAGGATAACAGATGTCAAACAGCAGAAAGGCTGTGGTTGACAACATGTGATATAAAAGCCTGGCGAACAATTTAGGCAACCCTTGTATTACCCAGAGAACACTCTCAACCCATGTCTCATACACAAACACACTTGGCTAGGCAACAACCACTTTGTTGGTAGTTCAATGCATATTTCCCACAGATGGTAACCATGGTGTGACTGCAGCTGACTACAGAGGGCATGGCACCCTATCCCATCACTACAATAGGCACATAATTGCATACAGTGCTCCTTCACTATGTTCCCCACTGGACACCTGCACAACTGTAGTGCCATCAAATGTAACCCAAAAAGGACATACCATGCCTTAAACACATGCCCTGTATGGACAGATACCACTGACACCAGGGAATACCTATATCATGCTGTCAATGCAGGTGCAGGGTCAACCTAGTGTCCATTGTCAGTTCTCACCACATGAGGCCAGGAATTGCACATCTGATGATAATCTGTGTACATAACATGCCCCAGACACCCCAGGTACACTTCCACATGTCACAGAACATGC
The DNA here is from genome assembly GCF_019279795.1 of Protopterus annectens. Classification (NCBI taxonomy): domain Eukaryota; kingdom Metazoa; phylum Chordata; order Ceratodontiformes; family Protopteridae; genus Protopterus; species Protopterus annectens. The sequence continues at coordinate 998,352,234 of NC_056746.1, read as the reverse complement.
ATGTGGGACGTGTGCACATCCCAGCCACCGTCCATGCCATGGACTATAGAACACATACATGGCAAGCACTGCACAGCACTGGCCACCCACAATAGTAACCCAGATGACTGGATGGTAAATACAATAGCCACCAGTGTTGGCCAGTCCAGACACTACACCCCTGAGCCACACTGGAGACATTTTCATGTGGCCTGATGCCAACCCTTTACCTAGCCTTGTACAGCCTTCTGGCACAGTCAATCACTACACACCTGTGAAGCAATGCACGTCAGTACTGGAAACCTGTGTGTGTGTGTGTGTGTGTGTGTGTGTGTGTGTGTGTGTGTGTGTGTGTGTGTGTGTGTGTGTGTGTGTGTGTGGAGTACAATGATTTTGACCCCATTCACACTCACTACACCTCCCATTGGCCTACTGAAGCATGCCTTCTGATGTCAGACACCTTCACATACCCTTTGCCCATATATCATCCTGATAACCCCTGTGGTGCATGTGATACCTGTGTATTACTGTATTGTGGCAAACTAGCTACTTAGGAAGTTTAATCCTGACCCTGCCAACTGTGTTAATGTGTGTGAGTCCCTGAAAGAGTGCGGCTGTGTTGATGTTGGCACCTGTTCATGTGGACAGGCATGTGTACTACACCTACCATATCCCTCCTATATCACTGTTGCAGATGTCACTCACCATCAGATGTACCTTTGGACAGCTACCCAACATGTAAGCTCTGTGGCACATGCAGTAACTGCATAGACATGTGACAGCAATACATAGTCAGGCAGGGGTTTGAAGCCCCATACTGGTAAGTGCGTGGCACAAACATGCTTAGGTTTTACTCCCCCACTCCCTCCCTGTCTTACTTTGTCTCTGTCTGTCTCTCCCGCTCTCTCTCTCTCTCTCTCTCTGGTGGATGTAAAGAAGTACACCTGCTTTGCTTAGGCAGCAGCTTGTGTCTTGTAAGTGATGCTCATGATCAGCTGATGGTATCTGCATGAATTGCAGTCCCTCACTAACTGATTGCATGTTGAACAGCTGTGATAACATTCCCAAAGCCAATTGCATAGAAACACACTCCTATCCCTAGGAACATCATGTGGGTGTTGGACCTTTTCATTCACTGTGAGCAGGAACTTATGTATGTGTTTGGCAAACAGCATCACAGATGGTATTGGGATATACCTCTAACAACATACACTGTGGAGACAGGCTAGCAAACTGGAGGTGGATGTTCCAGACATGATTACAGAATGTAAGTGTTGTTCTTCTGCATTTGGAGTAATGTTGGTTTAACAGGGTGTGTGTGTGGATATGGCTGGTCTACATGATTTAATACTTATCATGACAGTGTTATGTGTTTGAGGAAACTCCCACCTGTAGGGTTATCTCCAGACTGGGCAGTGTTTTGAGTCTTTCTTGTATTACTCACAGATCACCTATGTTAGAACTGCAGAAGCATAGTCTGAGGATTGCAGCCAGTACATGGTGACAGCCATGAGAGTTACTGACTTCATATCCCTCACAGGACATATGTCACAACAAACCCTGTTACAACAGTAAATGTAGGAGTGTATCACAGCAACATAGGTTCAGAGGTTCACAGGTAGGTACTAGGCTATTGGCCCTAGGGCCTATATAAGCCTAGCCAAACGGTACCCTGGTTTCGCTACCCAAGAAAATTATTTTCCTGTGCCCCTGTTGAGCAGAGCCACAGAAGTGATCCCCGGGGTGAATTTCCTATCTCAGAAGTAATCCCCAGGGCGAATTTCCTATCTCCCATCCAATCATCAACATTTTTCTTGAAGAGTGCTAATGAGGAGCTTTGTTTGATATAGATAGGTAGTTTGTTCCAGAGTAAGGGAAGTCTCTGGGACAGGAATCTATCCCTCTAGCATGTTCTGTTTATTGTGGTGACAAGGTTTAGGTCCCTACAGTGTGTAGCTCAGAGGGATTGGGATTTCTTTAGGTGGAACATGTCCAACAGCTCTGGGTTTGACATAGCTTTGTATGTTAGGCAGAGATCACCTCTGAGTAGGCGATATGCAACAGAATAAAGCTGGAGTTTTTTGAGACGGTCTGCGTAAGGTATCTGTTTGAGGCTGGTAAGCCTCTTTGTGAGGTATTTCTGTGGCCTTTCCAGTTGTTGTAGATGTCTTGTGAGGTACATACCAAAAGGGGTGTTGTACACTATAATTGGTCTGAGTGATGAGTAGAGGGGAACAATGACCTCTTATTTCCTGGATGAGAAACCTTTTGTGATGAGGTGTGCCATGTAGATGGATTTCCTGACTACTGTGGTGATGTGATTATCAAGGAGAGACTACTGTCCACCTGTGTCCCAAGGTCTCTTATCACACTTTTGGTGTTAAGTAGACTACCGCCTATGTGGTAGTTCATGGGTACAGAGTTTTTACCAAAAGGGATGACAATGCACTTTTTGGCATTGAGCTTGAGACCATGGCTTTGACACCAGGCATCTGTCTCAGTGAGGCCCTTTTGTAGGATGTCCATATTGTTAGGAGTTTTGATTATGGCTTCTAGTTTGCAGTCATCTGTGAACTTTGTTAGCCAAAGACTTTCTATGTTAGCCTGTTCTTCAGAGAAGTAGATACCAAACAGGAGAGGACCCAGGACTGATACCTGTGGTACTCCACTTGTCACTGGTCTGAAGTTGGATTTAGAGTCTGCTACTTTCACAGTGTGAGTTCTGTCAGTGAGCCAGTTGGCAATCCATCTTATGACATAGGGATTTATACCTAGTTTAGTGAGTTTAATCTATAATTCCAGAGTGGGGGATGGTGTCAAAATCCTTGGCGAGATCTGGATAGGCTGTGTGAACCACCTTACCCTCATCTACAGCTTTGGTGACCGCTTCAAAGAAATCTGTCAGGTTTAGGAGACATGATCTGCCTTTTACAAACCAAACTGGGTAGGGTCCAGAGTTTGGAGATTACCAATGTCATTGTTTGTAAGTTCCATGATGATACGTTCCATAGCCTTGCAGACCAGGATCTTCAGGCTAATGGGGCGGTAGTTCCCGGGATCCGTGGTGGCTCCCCCTTTATGGAGTAGGATAACCGTTGCTGTGCACCCATTCAGTGGACAAAAAGCCTGAGGTGAGGCTATGATTGGACATGGTACTTAGGTGGTGTGCCACTTCGTTTTGTAGTTCATGTAGAACGCAGCCTGCAATGTTGTCAGGTCCCATGGATGCTGTGTTCTTGGCTTTGGAGAGTGTGTTTTTACCTGTGCAGCCATGATTACAGGAACTTTGCATTCTTCCAGTATAGAGATGGGCCCTTTAGGGGGTGAGAGTGGGGTAAAGTTAGCACTGAACCTATCTGCCAGGATGTTGGCAATATCAGTTGGTTCTGTATATTTACTGCCATTGCGCTGTAACTCAGAGTAGATCTGAGTGCTGCCATTGAGATTCTTGACATAGCTATAGAATGCTTTGTGGTTGTCTTTAGAATCAGTGGCGATTTTGTTTTCATAACTATCTTTGGAGGATTTTATGAAGGACCTCAACTTCTTACTGAGGCTGACCAGGGAACTCCTCCAGTCATGGGATTTTACTCTTTTTTGCAACAGATTCTTTCTTCTGTTGTAGAGTTTGTTTATGGCAGGGGACCACCAGACTGGCTTCCTTTTTTGGAGGATAGCATCTTGGTTCTGTTAGGGATTGCACGATCCATGCACTCGTGTCTGTGCTTATAAAGTGCATTTGTATAGGATTCAGCAGTCGTACCTCTATTGTCCGTCAGCATGGGTGTCATGAAGTTTGCCACTTCTGTCTTAAGAAGTGTGAAGTTGGCTTTGGAAATATTTTTACGATGGTTTCCCTAATGGGGGGTGGAGGTGGGATGTGGATGTCTAGGGTGATTAGCTTGTGGTCAGATCCCACCAACAAGGAATTGACCTCTGGTGTGGAACACCAGTTGCCCATGTTGGTAATGTTGTCGAATACTGGCCCAGTGTTTGTGGCTCTAGCCACAAGTCTGTCAACCTTTGTACATATGTCATGCAGTAAGAGGTGTATATGTTTTGCATACCATTATTTATTGACATCATACCTGATAACAAGCCAATCAGATATCAGACTGCTAGATCTGTTATGTATAGTAGGGGTTATTTCTGAGGACATAACCTTGGCATTCTGCGGTTGTGTATACAGTAGTGGGGTTTGTGTACTTGTGATTGGTGACAGTATGTGTATTGCAAATACGTACCTTGGCCTGTGTACAGACTATGGTAGATGTCATTGTTTTTGGTCCTGTTCTATCTGATGTTACATGCTGCTCCAGTGTATGGTACACTATCGACTCACATGTTTGTAGGGCCAAACAGACACGTGTCCCATACCACACACAGGCATTGGACCACACTGTGTTGTGACCCAGTTTATGTAGAGTAGTGTGTGAGTGGCACATAGGATGGTGTTTATCAGACAGTCCATATAGTGTCATATTAAGCTTGCATACCATATGTGGCTGTGGCTGTGTTCACATTGGTTGTGGGCATGCACCTTCTCACAAGTGTCTGTTACTCTGTGCTGTGACATGCCGACATGCCTGTAAAGCCTGCTATATTTGCAGGTACATGTGTATTCCCCCATACAAAATGTAGGCCAGTGTTGCAGCAGTCTGTCTGTAGTTTGCACAGTGCTTTGTTAGATGCCTAGCAGCTTAGTGTAATTACCCAATGTGATGTTATGTCCAGATATTTGCAAGACATACTGCTGCCAGGCCACCATAACTGTTGTGTATTTCTGGCAAAGCAGTGGGATTCTGTACAGATGTATGCCACTAACTACTGGGTAGTATGTGACCATGTGAACTCTGCACCACCAGTTATGTGTCAGGACAGATAGGCATGTGTGAATACATGTGGCATATGTAGTCCAGTATATACGTGATATACCCATGTACATGGTTGTTAACATCCACATTGTCAGGCTTGGTCCACATGTCTCACACGAAGTGGATCTGTGTATACGTCTAGACTGAGCAGAGAGTGCCAGACTGTCCACATATATTGGTCATATCTCTGCTGTAGTCCACAGGATCATTACTGTGCTATCAGTGGTACTGTACTATGATGTCCTTAGGATGTCTGTCAGTAACCGATGGCATACCTGTCAAAAGCAGATGTGACCTCCCACACACAGTATGTGTGTTAAGACAACCCCTGTTACAGTAGCAACAGTCTAGATATATACCTGCAATACATACATAACATCCCCTTGCACTAAGAGGTTGAGACTATTATTGCTGAGGTAGGACTCCACTCCATGTTCTGGACATATGGTAAATGGTAAACATATGTGTGTTTGTGTGTGTGTGTGTGTGTGTGTGTGTGTGTGTGTGTGTGTGTATATATATATATATATATATATATATATATATATATATATATATATATATATATATACATACACATAAATATATATATATATATATATATATATATATATATATATAGACATACACATATCTACATAAATATATGGATATATATACATAATATATATACATATACAAACACATATATACATATACACAGCTATATATGCTGACACATATACAGATATATAGATATACATGCACATATAGTTATGGATATCTACATATATATCGACAAATAGGTATATCTGCTTAGATATATATAAGCACAAATAGTTATAGATATCTACATATATCGGCATAAATACGTGAGAGAGATCATTACATGGCCATATATATGATGCACTATACAGATGTGTATAAATACATATATATGAATAAATGTGTATGTACATGTAGACATATATCTAGATATGTATATATCCATATCATTGTCATGTGTAAACATTACTGTTGTGTATACCTTCCCAGATGTATCACACCGTATGCATCTGATGTGCATTTTTAGATATAACAACATATGTGATGCAACAGTAATATCACTAACATGTACTATACAATTGTAGAAGTCACAGTGATTGTTCAATACTATTCAATATGTCTACTTACAGATGTTTTGGAAAAACAACAACTGTCTACACAGCTGTCATGGCGTAGTGGATAATTGTTGTGATTATAGTGTACAGGGTCCTGGGTTCAAGACCTGCAAGGGCTGTTTATTTTGTTGATGGCAGAACAAGGGCTGCTGGATACAGAGTGGCTAAGGCAGTTTTGAGCAGCTTTATGTGAATTTGCATGAGTTTGCTTGAAGCTAAGCGGTGCTAAGGTATGGTTAAATGTACGGGCATTTACACCATGTAGGCTTCACTTACTAGTGCGCAAATGTGCTTAGCTGTTATATTGCAGCAATGCTGACACCTGCTAAGCATGGCTCAGCCCTAGTAACCAGCGCTCACATCCCAGTCTGATAACATAGCAGGGTAATGACATCTGTAATAAGTGTATGTAATGCCATGTACATAACATGCGTCTATGTGCTGTCATTACAGTAGCAAGGGGTGTGAGTGTCATGGCTGGGACACTTGAGTATATAAGACCTGCACATCACTCTTATCCATGTGAATGTGTTACATACAAGGGGAGTATCCCAGATAATGTGTCATCACACTGGCATGTAGAGTATCATGCCGTTACTACTGTTGACAGTGCTTTCTCAAGCAAGAGTAGATTGCTAATTGTAGTACTGGCAACAAGCACCCCTACATGCATAGATGGACTCTGAGTCCTCACTGTCATGTTCCTGGTGTGTACGCTGTGTCACAGTATATATCCCCTACTGGATAATGATCTGACATGTGGAAATTAAATGTAGACTACTTTGTGTACAACACTTGTCAGTGAGGGCTGCTAACATGTAGTAATGGCATACATATTGGTGTCAGACATCTATCTGTCGACACATTCATCCAACTGCATAGCTAGTTGGCAAGCTGATGTCTGTCAGTCCCTGTACAGATGTGCAGATGGCAGGTATCCAAATTGGATACAGGCAACCTATGCTTGACTGACACTGACATGTCTGTCCAGCTGTGTTATAACTGGCACATATAGGACACAACACCCTGTACACACCGCATGCCTTGGGTACCTCCACTACACTACCACAGTCAACAGAACATGCTTGACTACAGGTCTCCAACACAGACACAAATCATGTTTTGTAATACATGTTGCATACATGTCAACTGGATCACCTCACTGGCCATTTGCAGGAGGCACCCAGAGGATTGGCTGATGCATGTCACTGTCACCCTGAGGGTTACCACAGTGGTTTCTGTAGATAGATTGCCTGCTGGCATATGGCAGGTGGCATGATACCACTGTACACACATCCCCTACACTTCCCATCTCTCCATGGACAATAGCCAGGTACACACCTATGACCACCTGCAGCAATGCACACCAGTACTGACACATGTGTATGGGTGCATTACTGAGGATATCAGTGTCTGTGTGTTAGTACACCTGTAGTTGAGAATACCATGAGGGCCTTCACACCCACCGCAACACCCATTGCCATAGGCAGAGGTGGCTGCTGCTGTACCAGGCATTACATGTACCCTGTTACACTCCTCTGCCTAAAGGCTACCTGAGCCTTGCAGTACCAGCACAACACTGTTGTACTAATGGGTTGATAAGCATGGGATACCCACTGAGTTCTGGCAAGTGTGTGTATGTGTGTATATCAGTAGGGTACAGCATTCCAAGGACACATACTCCTATTACAATATGCATTGCCACACAGTATTACAGATACTGATGTTGCTGCCCATAGGAGAGGCATGACAATGCATCACCCTACTATGCCTGTGGCATCTGCATTAGATGCATATCCCCATAGTACCACTGTTGGGATGGACAATGGGTTGCATCGCAGTCCTGGTCAATGTGTGATGGTGGGTATGTCAAAGTGTCATCATGAGTTCCAGTGTATACAATATCCACAGTGGAGTGTGGGTGCTGTGTACACTGTCATTACACCATGGTACCCATGGTGTATGTCCCATGTACCACTGTATGGTCACCACTGTCACCATCAACCATACAGGTAACCGATAACACAATCCAGCCCAGTTATGCATGTGCTGTGTGCAGCCTACCTGTAACACATTGGACACACTGACAAGTTAGTTAGCACGGATAGGCCCAGGTTTCTCGGATGTGTGTCTGCCTGTTATGTGTCTGTTAATGTCTATATGATGGTATGTCACACTATGTATTGTCCATATACAACCAGTACATTCCCCATTGCCATACTGTACATGCTTGGGGATGTTCTGCATGTAACATATAACCTGGAACACACTTCATCCTACACACTGTGTGGTGTGTGCAATGAAAGCCACACACATCAGTAGCACTATATACCTAGGTAGGGGTCTAGTCCCAGTGTTGCCAAGTAAGTGTGTGTGTGTATGTGGAGGGATCTACTTCAGGTTGCTGATTATACATGTCCCGGGGGTCACCTGTTCATGTGGCACAGGCAGTAACTGTTATGCAGACCTGTGACATGTGTTCAGCTGTACCCAGGATATGTCACAGCCATGGTGTCAACACAGTGCCATACCCCTTGTGAGATATGACTGCAGACCATCCTCCTGCTGACATATGTACACCTACAACATAATTGGTAACATTATGGAGACCACAATCATTCAGTGTTAATAACAGCTATACTGCATCATGGCTGGACAGCTACACTACCTAACATGTAGGCATTAAACATTACTGCTGACAACATGTTACACAGCAGTACATTGGTACACTGTAGTATAGTCACCGTGTACATCAGGGCCATATTAGCCTGTCCCTGCATTGATGTTATGGATGACAGGGATGTGGCACAAATATCATCATATGTACAGGGTGTGTTGTTGGTTTGCCAGAGACCGAGGGTGGGCCATACGTTTGACACCATATGTGTGGGTGAGGGGTGTAATTCACTGAGATGGGCGTGGTGATGTGGTGTGTGTAGGTATGGGGTTGTCCTAGGTGTGTTTGTATAGTGTGTGCGTAAGCATGCAAACAGTTCTGCCATGTGGCTGCCCTATACAGGTGTTCCTTAGGCAGCTGCAGACCATACCTGGCAGGGTGTGCAGTTCACACCTTCCGGCCATGGACATGCGGACTGTGCCTGCCAGGGGTTCCATGGGCACATCCAGGTACAGGCCTTGATGTGCTACTCTCCCCAGATGATGGCATATGTCCGCTGGAACCAGGCCCCTCCTGGGACTGGCCAGGGCCATGTGCATGTGGCCTGCTGTGGTGTGGTGTGGACAGCTCCCCCCTGCAGTGCTGAGGCTGGTACTGTCACTACGGTTGTGGCTTGGTGTCCTTGCACATCCACGTTGACCACCAGCTGTTGGTGTTGCTGGCCTACGTCCACGTGGTCGTCGTCCCACTCCCACCACATCTTCTAGAATGGACAAGCCATGGTTGATGAGACCCACCATCTCACCCAACCATCTATCCATGACCTCGGTATAATCACAGAGGGCACCTGCAAGTTCATGGATGTTGTCACTTACAGATGAGAGAGCACGCCTCTGCAGCCACAGACCTTGTCTGGTGTACAGTTCCATAAGTGCCTGCACCCCCATGACAGTCTGAAACATGCGTCTGGTGGTACCAGTTGTGGTACTTCTGCCAGGGGCATGATGACCAGCGGCCCTCCCACGAGCACCCTAGTACATCTGCCTATGTGGTGCCCTGCTGGACATTCAGATATGCCTGCTGTGTCCAGACACAGCAGGCATAGATACCACACTCTCCTGTGCACTGCCGCCAACTGTCCCTCAGCTATGGCCACTGGTGATGGGGTATCTATAGACACTGTGACTGTGTGTGGGGTTGGGGTGGATAACAGGGGGATGTCAAACGATGGCACAGTTTCAGCATCTGACAACACTGCCTGTGCCTCAACAGTCCGATCATCATTTTCGGTGTCTGTATGGACACCAGCATCAGATTGCATGCAGGAGGGACCCTGACCCACCTCGCCACCTGTGAGGGGAAACCAAGAAATGCATTTTAAGACCTGTATGGCATTGCATAACAGTATACACACACACACACACACACACACACACACACACACACACACACACACACACACACACACACACACAAACACACACACGCGCGCACACATGCACACACCTGCTGTAATTACACCATAATACCTACCTGTCCCTAAGTTTACAGACAGTCCCATGTTTATTCACGTAAGTTACCCATCCTGCATCACACTTGGTAACATACACTCAACACCACTCATTAACGTATCATTCTTCCAAATGCTTAGACAAGTGATCACAACACAAGACATGTTACTCTATTACCTCCTTGATTTGACTGGAGTAGGTTTTACAAGGCCTCACTGCTGTCTTCCAGTGTTCACCCTGGGTATTTCCAGACATCGTGAGCATGGCCCCCATATGTTAGGGGCTACTACGTTCACTCCATAATGTCACGCACTGAAGTGTCATACGTAACTATTACTCAGTAGATGCAAGATCTGCTGCTCAATCAACTTATTATGTGGACAACAGTAATATATGGATACACTCCCTGGTGCTGTCCAATAATTTCCCAATGCATCTGTAGTGCTTATTGCAGTTTTAACGGTAAACCTGGTGTCTAGTTTCCCTCCCAAAGCATGTTCCATGCTACAGACCTTATTATACTATCAGCTGTCCTGTGATTACATATCAGACAAGTATTCCTAGTGTCTCATGTGTCAGTCCATGTCCATGTACTGCAAAATTCACAAGGGAAGTACTGATGTATGAACAACCCCACAATCACACATGTGCATACATGGACACCCACACAAACACACACACATGCACACACATCCTACATGCATCAACTCCCCTCTACTCCACCAGACTACACTTACAGACAAAATAACCCCCCACACACACACACCTACAGGTGAGGTTGCACAAAGATAGTACACCTCCCCCCGCCCATTATCCATCTGTCAACATGCATAACATATGGTACTCATACAGCATGCAGAGCCGCTATAGTCAATCCATGCTACCAACAGTATATATGTATGTGATGCATGGGCTGTGTTAGTAGGTGATGCCCCTTCCCCTGGAAGGCACTGCACCCATGTACACAGTATTGCTGTGGACCTGTTCTGCACCCTTCCATGTACTGTGCACCATACCTCACAGGTGTACACACCGTTGCTGAATATTTATTAATGTGTCAGCCATGTCTCCTCTAATGCTCACAGCCCCTATGTGTTTGTCCGACACATACCTGGGTTGATATGTGGACATATGTCATTTGTGAATGCCTGATGTCTGATTTACAGATCTCAACATCAGTGGTGCATGTATGACCAATACAATACTATTACACTGACAACCGTCAAACCTTACCATGGCTATGAGGAGTGTACACACCCTTATTGAAATGACCCACTCTTCCTTGATATGCCATGGGACCACATCACTGCATATGTTAACATTACATGACCCTGATATGTGACATATGCCCTGTACATTCAAATGCAGTGTCTAACAAATGTGTTAGGTGTGCTGATGCTAACCGCGATGCAATACACTTAGTGGGTGGATATGTGTGCACGGCCTTATCATGATGGTTTATTGCACCTACTGCTATGTGTATTACAGCAGTCACTTTTCCTGACAGGGGTATACTAGCATGGGCCATCTGCATTTTCCAGTACATGGTCAGTCTGACCTACACATGTCCCCCACCCCTGCATTATTGCAAGGTCAACTCATGTGCACATCCCTTGGAGTTGACACACTGCCGTCACTATTGCTGTGGAGTCAGGGTTACATCCGCCACAGTTCCTGAACCTGACTGTGTGCAGATACAGCCATTTGTAGCATCTTTAGGATCCCTGCTGCAGTGCACTGGTGTGTCATAATGACACCCCCCACCCACCTTCAGCCTTTTTGCAGATGCTTGACAACTATGGCCTACACATGTGTGTTAGTTTGCAGTGTCCCAAACACTGAACACCACATGTAACAGCCTAGTCCCAGCTAATGAATGGCAAACATACAGATGTACACTGGTTCTGGCACAGTACAGATGGGGACAGTGGGCCTGAGGTGAGGTGTTGGTTGTGCAGCACATTGAACTCTACAGTTCCCTACAAAATGGTGTCTACAGGACTACAATCAGTTTCTCTCAACATTTAAACAGATTGAACTCTACAGTTCCCTACAAAACGGTGTCTACAGGACTGCAACCAGTTTCTCTCAACATTTAAACAGATTGAACTCTACAGTTCCCTACAAAACGGTGTGTACAGGACTGCAATCAGTTTCTCTCAACATTTAAACAGATTGAACTCTACAGTTCCCTACAAAACGATGTCTACAGGACTGCAATCAGTTTCTCTCAACATTTAAAAAGATTGAACTCTACAGTTCCCTACAAAACGGTGTCTACAGGACTGCAATCAGTTTCTCTCAACATTTAAACAGATTGAACTCTCAGTTCCCTACAAAACGGTGTCTACAGGACTGCAATCAGTTTCTCTCGACATTTAAACAGATTGAACTCTACAGTTCACTACAAAACGGTGTCTACAGGACTGCAATCAGCTTCTCTCAACATTTAAACAGATTGAACTCTACAGTTCCCTACAAAACAGTGTCTAGAGGACTGCAATCAGTTTCTCTCAACATTTAAACAGATTGAACTCTACAGTTCCCTACAAAATGGTGTCCACAGGACTGCAATCAGTTTCTCTCAACATTTAAACAGAGTAGGTTGCACACACAAAAAGCATTTGTTAAGCTTTCACTTACAGTGCTTTGTAATTAAGCAGGTCACCATATTGGTCAGCCATAGGGCTCCTTGTTTCTACTTGAGTGGTTGCCTCCTTCCCCTGTAACAGAAGTAAATTAACTCTTAAATTAAGAGCTGTAATACTTACCTTATAGCTTTAGGACACCTTAGGAAACCTTGTAAACTGCAACAGCCTGACATTTGAACAAGTAACCCTTGTAAAAATTCCCAAAATTGTATACTGTTGGTCTGTGTTTCCTGCTAAACATAAGTGAAATTACAGTGCTGAGTGCAAGTAAAATTACAATTAAAGTACTGAGTGCAAATAACACATTGCTGAGTGCAGATTTTAGGCCCTTACATTCAACTTATTTCTGGTGTGGTGTCTTGAGTCAATCAGGGTATTCCCTGTAACCGCTCCTACTGCCTTCTCTTTTCCCCCACCCCACCTCTTTCCTCAAACAGGTTAAACTGCTACAATTCAGTACAGGCATCATTTTCAAATCTAGGTGCTTAGGATTTTCCTCTCTCTTCCCCCCTTGGCTGACCTGGTGTGACTTAGTGTAAGTTTCTTCATTGCATGGATCTTTTACTGTTTTTTGTGTAACTGAATGACCTGCTGCTAAATTCTGATTCTGCACAGACTGCTCTATTTTTTTTTTCAGAGGCTCTATATGTAGATAGTGACTTTACTGAATTTCTGTGATAATATTTGTGTTTAAACTGAACCTGTACCTAGAGAAAGTGTATAATCAGAGCTGCTCATTGCTGCATGTGTTTTTTAATGTTTAAATTGCACACACACATTGAAGAAGTGCTTTTATGACTTGAATAACTTGGGCTAGCTATACCTGAAGTGCTTTTACTGGCAATTTTCCAGTTGTACAATTGTGAACAATTGATTTAGTTTTTCTGGTATATCTTTAAAATCTGGCAAGTGTTTATTTACTGCATTGCTCTCTTGCTTAGGTTTCTTAGCTATACATCTTAGTTCATTCTGAAGTATGCTACTTTACCCCCCCACCAAACCTTTCTGAATGCATTATTATATAATAACTGCCTGTTGTTGCCTTCATGCTTACCCTAGAATCTCTGCTTTTCTCATTTCCTAGTTGAACTCTACAGTTCCCTACAAAATGGTGTCTACAGGACTGCAATCAGTTTCTCTCAACATTTAAACAGAGTAGGTTGCACACACAAAAAGCATTTGTTAAGCTTTCACTTACAGTGCTTTGTAATTAAGCAGGTCACCATATTGGTCAGCCATAGGGCTCCTTGTTTCTACTTGAGTGGTTGCCTCCTTCCCCTGTAACTGAAGTAAATTGACTCTTACATTAAGAGCTGTAATACTTACCTTATAGCTTTAGGACACCTTAGGAAACCTTGTAAACTGCAATAGCCCTGCTTCAAGCCCTTGCTACTCGGGCTCTCGCTTCCCTCCCTGCCCCAATTTCCTCCCGCCCCCAGTACCTTTAAATTTATAGTACTATAGCCACTCCCCCACTTTCTAGATCCTATCTGCTTTCATCTGGGATAATTCCACCTACCCCCATTCTACTACCTACATTTTAATAGCACCTATTAGCTTTCATCTGGCATTCTCCCATCCCCCTTCCAGTACCTTTACCTCACCACTCTATCTTCTGGTGTTGCATCACCAGGTAAAACAGTTCCTTAACTCACTAGCTGAATCACAGATAATGATATACTCCTCTTTACTACCCCTCTTGTTCACACCATACCTCCTTAACTTGTATGAAAACTAGTTTCTCACTGGATTTCAGGTCCCAAAAGGCCATACTATCACCCCAGCTGTAAATCCTTCCACCTTCAACCATACTTACAGTACCAGATCCTATCCAACATCTTGTTCAGTCTATCAACATCTCAATCCCAGGCACATTAGCTCTAGATCCAAACACTACCACAAACTTATAAACAAATTCCTGAAGTTCATCACCAAGTATAGACTCAACCTAATACTTGGTGCTGATATTCACCCCAACCCTGGCCCACTCACTTCAGATACACATACCCCCTCTACTTGCAATCTAAGCTACAAACCTACAATTAATAGGCCAACTAACTCTCTCCTAGTCTGTCATCTCAATATTAGAAGCATTAATAACAAGGTACATGAACTGCATGCACTTCTGGATGTCCACTCCCCTGAGATTCTCTGTTTATCTGAAATCTGGTTAAAACCTAACACTAAAGACAATGAAGTGTTACCACCTGGGTACAACATACACAGGCTGGATCGTGCTTCGAGGAAGGGGGTGGGGTAGCTGTACTCTATAAATCTGAGTTGAATGTCACCATAGATGTAATACAACCACCTCGGATTAATAACTCAGAGATTCTTGCCACCAAATTGCAACTTAATAAAAATAAATGCATTAATATCATCTGTATGTACATTCCCCCAGGTAACAAAATATCTACATTTGAAGATATCCTGCACTGGCTATCATGTCACTACCCCCAAGAAACCCTACTACTTGGAGACTTTAACATAGACTGAGGCACCTGTTCCTCAGAATCCCCAACCACCCATATTAACCTGCATGCATTTACACAAATCATATCCACCCCTACCAGGATAGGTAAACCCAACCAAAAAGAAAGTATACTTGACTGGGTACTCATAAATAGTCACCCCCAACTGTACACCTCTGGTACCCTCCTTAATGGCCTAAGCGATCACCTTCTCACATATGTAATTAAGCACAAAACCATTAATTCCCAACAACCCTTACTCAGAAAGGTTAGAAACAATAAAAACTTTGACCCTGCCAAATTCCAACAAGAACTAAACTCATGTAATTGGTCTATTCTAAAACACCACCCCTTAGAGGAAGCAGTAGTATACTTTAACAACAAATTCCTTGAGATTCTTGATTTGCTTGCACCTGTTCGTTCAAAGAGAACCAAGGCAAAAACTGCCCCATGGCTTTCTATAGAGTCTAAACTCAAAATTACCCTTAGAAACAAAGCATGGGCTTTATGGCATTCTTCTAAAGACCCTCAAGATCACATTAAATACAGGCAATCCAGGAACGAAACCAAAAAATCAATTTTACAAGAGAAAAAACAATACTACTGTAATTTACAGACAGTAAATCAAAATAACCCTCAGAAGTTTTGGGCAGGTTTAAATAATCTACTACATTCTGGACAAACTTCAACCCCAATCCCTGCTGCTACTATTGATAAAACCCCTGAAGATGTTTCTGATAGTTTTAACCAATTCTTTACTGAGACAATTCAAGCCCTAGCTAGCCAACTACCTCCTAGCTCCCCTGGTCCTGAAAGTAGCACCCCTAGAAACCTACTCGCGTTCAGCTTCCTACCAGTCGCCACTTCACTTATCCGTACCTTGATCAAAAAATTAAAACCCACTACACTTTCTGCTGATCAACTCCCTGCCGAGTACCTAGAAAAATCAGCTGATGCTATTCCTTACCCCGTCTCAATACTAATCAATCGAACCATAGTAGAAGCTAAAATTCCCACCATCTGGAAAATATCCTATGTAATCCCACTTCACAAAGGAGGCAGCTCTACTGAATTCTCCAATTATAGGCCAATAGCTATACTCTCTCCACTTGCAAAGATTATGGAAAAAGGTATTCATAGACAACTCATGCACCACCTAATCCAGAATCGCCTTATGGCAGACACTCAGCATGGCTTCTGTCCTCATCACAGCACTACTTCAGCCCTTCTAGCCTTTACCAACACCATAAACCATAATCGCAACAATAATTGTATATCCTCAGCCCTCTTTTTGGATCTTTCTAAGGCATTCGATATGGTTGATCACCAACTTTTAATCCACACCCTGCAAACATTCTGTCTAGATACTGGAGCCCTCCATTAGTTTCAATCCTACCTGAATGGTCGACAGCAGGCTGTCCTCTGGCAGAACAAACTCTCTAACATTCTACCTAATACCCTTGGAGTACCACAAGGCTCTATACTAGGGCCCTTGCTGTTCTCCATCTTCATTAACGACCTTTATACTGTCATCCCAAAAGTCAGCTGTATCCAATATGCTTATGACTCTACTCTGATTTACTCAGCCACATCTCCAGTAGAGTTATGGTCAGCTACCCAGACCACCTTTAATACAATAGAAAACTGGCTTTCTGAACATCATCTGATCCTAAATCCCAAAAAAACTAAAATGCTGTTATTTTCACCAACACATAGGTCTACCGCTTTCACCTTTACCATAAAATCAAATGATGGCACAATAATCTCCCCTGACCCATCTACAAAACTATTAGATGTCATCATAGACAATAATCTAAAATTTGACCTACATGTTAACCAAACTATCAAAACCATCAATAAAAAACTAGGGTCACTTTACAGAATAAAAGCCTTCCTAATCCCTCCAGCTAAAATTGCCATAGCTCGCTCTCACCTTCTTTCAACCCTTCTGTATGCATCCCCTCTACTCTCGAATTTAAACAAGACTGTCCTTAACAAACTCTCAATTTGCTGCAACCACATTGCCAGGTTTGCCACTGGACTGCCTTTTAGGACACATCATTACATCAATCTAAATCAGCTTGGGTGGCTTGAACTACCCAGCCTAATCCAGTATAACCAACTGATTATGGCCTATAAAATCCTCTATAATCTGGACAATACTCCTGCACTTAAAAATATTATCACCCCCTATAACAATCCTAGACCGCTTCGATCCTCTAACAAACTACTAATTCAGACTAGCAAAATTAATAACACAGCTGGTGATTCTCTCTTTGCAAACTCTGTAAGTAGATCCTGGAACTCTCTTCCAGCTGATATTACCTTACTTTCCACATTAGGTCAATTTAAAACTAGACTGAAACAACATTTGTCACTTAACTGGCTATGTCAATGTATCAAGCCTGGCTAACGCTCTCTAGAATGTGTAAAAAGCTGTTAACCAGTTTACTGTGTCATTTAATTTAATCCTGACTTGTGCTCAGGATTAACTGTAACCTGTGGAACTTGTTTAACTTGCTTACTTATGTAATCTCTGTAAATAGTCTGTTTGTAATATGTAATGCTGGTATTATGTAATGCTGTATCTGCTTACCCTCGGAGTTTTTCTCCCCGGGCCTCTGCTGAAAATGGACATGCATCCAGTCAGACTATCCCAGTCAACAAATGTAAAATAAATAAATAAATAATAAAATGTATCTTACATGATATTGTCTGTAGGTTTCCATCGTGGTCATGGTACACCAGTACACATTGCAATGCTTGACTTTTGGGAACCTCTTCTGTTATGCATACACTGCCTGTATAGAGGCCTGGCTGATGTTTCCTATGGTACAACTGTCAGATCTGATTACCCTAACCCATAGGCCACACGCTTGCAGAGTCCAGGCAATTGCTGAAATGGGACATGCACAGCCAGTACTTGCTAGACATTTCTATAACCCCCTCAGTGTTGTGGCATGTTACTGGGCATCCCGCATAACCAGTTTGCTACATGTGACATCATTTGTCTTGGATGGCCATCTGTTTATTTCCTACATCATTCCTGTCCCATACATCCTTGCCACATAAATGATTGTCTGCACAGTTTGCCATGGCATATGCAATGGTGAGGTATGGCTACATGTCCAGCTCATGCATGCTACCTGCTGGGTATGGGGCCCACGCCATGTCATGTAAGATGTGTTCAAGCCATGCCCGCCTCTGTTGCAGGTAAGTGTGCACATTTGATGGTCAAATGTCTCAGACAGCAGACCAATACGTGGTGTGACATTGGAGATGTGTACTTGCTGAAATGTGCAAATCCATGACAAATGCATGCAGTCAGTACCTCAACAGCTGCTTCCACTATATTTTATCTGGAGTGTGTGCACACATATGCTTCCAGTGTTTGTGAAGGTATGTATTCCCCATATTTGCTGCCTTAACCTACGATTCCATATTACACACTCATTGCTCATGTTGGGACCACATTGCAGGTTTCAAAGCTTGTGGACCGCTGTATTATGATATGCCGTAGAATAGATCTGTAAGAGTTGCCATTGTAATACTGGTATATACACTGTTGTAGCACTGTATAAAGGTGATGTTTCACACATGTCCCTACTGTAGGCAATTTGTCCCACCATTATGTTCATCCATGTGGACACATTTTGCAATGACAGGATGTTAGTTATATTGCAGGTGTCTGAAATACCCTTCAGATACACCATCATGGTCACCACTGTGATGCATTGCAGTTAGCAACAGTACGTAAACATGTATGGCATGCATTATGCGTAGGTGTGTTAGATGTGTGCATGGAATATACCATAGCCATTACATGACCGGTGTAGTGGCAAGCATGAACATAAACCATACTCACCAGTTACAGGCTGCTGCCTTGGTGGTATAACAGAGGGACCTAAATAACAGTGTGAGAGATATGATGTCAGTAGCCACAGCTGTGACATTGGTACATGGTGGGTGAAGCATTGCAGTACATCAACAGTACAAGTCTACAATACTACAGCTTATGCACATCTGTTTGTTACTACTACGCAGCAACAGACTATATATATGTCATCTCACATATGCATGATCTACCTGTACAGATGTGGATGGATATGCAACAGTGGTCTACTGATGTGCCCTGCGGCCTTATCTGCATGTTCCTCAGCCGGTGTATGGGTAGCACCCACCTCCACTATGGTCTCTGCCAGTTGTGTGTGTGGGTGGACAGGTGCCACGAGGCTGGCGAGGAGCTCCTCAATACATGTCGGGGGCATGGATGGCTTGACTCCCCCCTGTTGTGAGGTGATCCCCAGGACTGCAGCAGCACACCGGCGGGCATTGCAAAGCAGGTCGCTGTAATGATGCCGGACCTGCTCAAAACTGTGGTAATGCAGGCCGACATCATTGACCCTGTAGACTACATCGTCCCACAGGGTGGGCCGCTCCTGCTGCTCATGGGCTGTTTTTCCAAACAGCACCTGGTAGTGCTGTACCAGGTGGTTGATGATGACCCCATTTTCGTCAGATAAATACACAGGTAACCTGCGACATATTGCCTGAAAGACATAAAGATGGAAACTGGTCTGAGCAACTCATACAGCAAGGTTACCATAGTTCTTAATACATTATATATAGTTTTTCTTTTGCTTTGGCCTTCATCCTTCTCTCTCTCTCTCTCTCTCTCTCTCTCTCTCTCTCTCTCTCTCTCTCTCTCTCTCTCTCTCTCTCTCTCTCTCTCTCTCTCTCTCTCTCTCTCTCTCTCTCTCTCTCTCTCTCTCTCTCTCTCTCTCTCTCTCTCTCTCTCTCTCTCTCTCTCTCTCTCTCTCTCTCTCTCTCTCTCTCTCTCTCTCTCTCTCTCTCTCTCTCTCTCTCTCTCTCACTCTCTCTCTCTCTCTCTCTCTCTCTCGGTCAGTGTATGTAACAGTGTTATATGACCCTGTAAGCCAGTCTATGGGGGGTACAGTTACAACATGATGGATATCAGGAGTAAGCTACCTTAAGGTTTATGGATGTACATTACCATACATTACACCCTGGGAAAATTGATGGCCTACTGCTTACTGCCATACAGACTGTTCTGTTTGTCAGTGTGATTGTGATGGTTTCAGTTATGCATTGTTATGTAAGAGATACATCCCATTGTGTCAACTTGCATCTTTTCCCCCTCGGGATTGTGTACAGACTGCCGGACTCTACATCTGCATTACTTACTGTTCATTGCTATTCTGTGGCCCAGTCTGTCTTTACTGTTGTACTACTTGCAGGCCTTGGCCTGTATAGCAACATATGTTATGCTTTCAGATTACTGTATTAAATGATCTGCTTGAAAGTTGCATTAATCTGTCTGCAAGCATTTCAAAGTATAAACAGCTATATGACATGGCATATACAACTGTGAGAGTACACAAATAAAACTTACCTATGTATGCAGACCTGTGTGTGGTGTCATATCCTTTGATTTCTCTGTGGGTATATGTTTCAGGCAACAATTGTCTTTTGTATGGGTGATTCATACACTATCCATTTGATAAGGTGGCAACTGTAGGAATACTGGCTGTTCAGTATGGTGTGCACCCTCTAAATATGTAGCTTCTTATACATATCTATGTGTGTGCATGTGTAGTTACATATATAAATATACATACATATATATATATATATATATATATATATATATATATATATATATATATATATATATATATATATATAAAAACATGTGTATATGTATCTGCATATATGTGTATGGTTGTGTGTGTGTGTGCGTGTGTACACTACCTTATGGCCTTTTTGGACAGTGGTATGGATGTAGACAATTATATGCATGAACCGAGTTTTACCTGCAGTATACACCTCTTACCTGGTATACCTGTGGAGGTATTGTTTGTTAACACTACCTAAGTGTTTCTACACATATTCCCAGATTCCAGGTTGATGATATGCACATACCTGTCCGTCTCTTATTGCACACACACTGGGCATGTCTTGACCACATGCAAGTGAACTGGGACATATTTTGACTATTGCCCACTTAAACCTTTGGTGATTTGTTCAATGACAAGTTTGTTTTCATTGATATTTTCCAAATATGTACAGGTCTGACAGTAAGTTATATGACATGAAATGTTGTCTACATTAGAAGATTAGCACACTGATATGCCAGGGGGACAGGGTAACAGCCAGCAGATATGGGCCAATTTACTGGACATTCTGGACAATTCTGTACACTTGTGGGGTATGATTCTGCATACCGCTTACTACCACTCCCAGGATTCAAACCATGGCTCTCTCTACTAAAAATAAAACAGTGTCCATCACAGTTGAGTGTGCTATATAGATATTGCTGTGTATCTTTTCTCTGATTTCAGTCTATAAATCTCCTGTGGTTTTACAATATAACCTTGTAATTACTACACTGGATTTCCTAGACAGTTTTATTATGTAGCACAGTGTGGGTCACAGTGATGAGTAATACCTTATTATTCAGAGCAACTGCAACACTAACAATGCCATACAATACCAGAGTAAACAGTACCAGTACAGGATATCGATCTTTTATTTCTAGGTACAGTTTTCGTATCATACAGACCTGTGGGGGCAATGTTTTTTAGCACTACCTGAATTTTGCCACACATATTACCAGATTCCACATTAGTATTATGCATATACGTCTCACTGTGTTAGTGCACAAACTCTGGTCACAGCTTCACAACATGGGGATGGAGATGGGGCATACTTGGCTTATTACTCTCATAACATTTTGGGGAGTTGCTAGAGTGACAGGTTTGTTCTTATAGATGTCTGACAATCAGTTGCATTTCTTATTTGCTGCCTAACAAAGTCCAAGAAACAGGTGTAGAATAGCTAGATGTACTGGCTAACCAACACGAAATTAAATCCAGTAACAAAAGGCACAGCATGACCATCCATATAAAACAGGGTTTATTACATCAAGCTTTCGAGTTGAAACTTTTTCCTTGAAAAAGAGTTTCACCTCGAAAGCTTGATGTAATAAACCCTGTTTTATTTGCTGCCTAAACATCCGGGATCATCCCACTGATTTGACAGGGTGACAGGCAGCAGATATGGGCCAATTTACTGGACATTCTGGACATATCTGTACAGTTGTGGGGTATGATTCTGCATACAGCCTACTACCACTCCAAGGATTTGAACCATGGCTGTGTGTGCTAAAATTTCAACAGTTCACATCTCACTTGAGTGTGCTATTTGGATTATGTTGTCTGTCTTTTCACTGTTTTCTGTATGTCTCTCTCAGTTGTACTATGTGACCTCTAGTGATTACAACAGTGATATACAGACATTCCTACACATTTTATTTATGTAGCACAGTGTGGGTAACAGTGCTTAATACAACAGTACTATTAAGAGATTGCAACACAACATTAACATATGATACCAGAGTAAACACATGCAGTCCAGCAGTTAGACCTTTATTGTCAGGCTATTATGCTTTTATTTACATACAACCTATATGAGACTGTACCTGCCATATTCTCTGGTGTATACAGTACATGCCTTAAACAATACAGGTCTTATACAGGCAATTAACTTACTACTACATTTAGATTTATTTCCTATGACAGTACATGCAAAAGTATTACTAACCTGCCTCGTGTCACAACCACTGCAATCTACAGGCATGGGCTTCCTGGTTCGCAGCCCACTCAACTGCCACTGTGAAAGACATAAGAGGAATATTTAGCCACACCTATCCATAATATACATGAGCTGGCAATTATTAAATAGGTAGTGGACTGATACTTACACATGGCTGGGACATCCACCATCCTCCTAGCCTCTTGGATTCACTGATCCAACAGATCCCCCTTTCTCCACTTCAATTCAGCATTGTGATGCCTGACCTGCTCACCAGTTCGGGGTATGCCAGTGGCACTGATGAGGTCATGGGCGAGATGATCCCAGGCTTCCACTTTGTATTGGTAACCCTGGTACTGGCCCTGCAGCAGTCTCTGGTCATGTTCTTTCACAAGGAGTCTTGCCATGACTCTGAACTCCTGGATGCCCCAGCACTGCACCCGAAAGTGCCCACCCTCTCCCATACAGTACATAGTGCCTTCAGAAAGAAGCCGCAACTAGTTATGAGATGTATTCCCACCTAGTGGGTTTAAATAGGGCCAATTTCCTGCACTTTGCTGTGATTGAACGGTTTTGAAAATAATAAGCTATGGGCAAACCTGCTTACCTGAGGATGGCATTGTTTAAAGGGGTATACCAATGGGCAAACTGAGTTAGCTGGACTGTGCAATGCTTAGTGTTGCTTAATTTTTAATTTGCATACTATTTGCTTTTTGGCATTGATTTATTATTCATTACATGTTATACATATGTCTGGTATCCATGATTGATGTGTATGTACACTGTATGGGGTCCTTGAGTTTATTAGGGGATTTCAACACTTTATTACAATGACACATCACATCTGGGCTTAATGCAGTACTCCAGTTCACATATTTATGTTATGTAGTAGGTTATACAACATAAAACTGTATATCAATTCCTTTCACATGTTCAGTTTGATTTTCCTATAGTGAGGATCTGTCTGGTGATACCTCAATCCTATGTACTGCTGTGATGGCTTAGTGGTTAACTACTGTGATTATAGTGTATAGGGTCCTAGGTTCAAGACCTGCAAAGGCTGTTTATTTTGTTTCTGGCCAGAACAGCTGCTGTTACATACAGAGTGATTAAGGCACTTTTAAGCAATTGTAAGCAGGTTTGCGGGATGGTAAGCAATGCTAACCTCTGGTTAAATATGCTTACAGAGAGTTAGCTTTAATACTGCTTAACCTGTGTGTGCATTGCTTACCCCCACACAAATGGGCTTAAACCCACTTACTACTGCTTAAATATGATTAATAGTGCTTACTCTCGCTTACCACTGCACTAATTTAGACAGTAATGTAAAATGTTTTTTTTGGAAGGTGGTGGATTTGGAAACTCTATGGATTTATCATTCATTACACATTGTACCTTTGATTTGTATTCCTGATTCATGTGCACATATACTGTATGGGACACATTATTATTTATTTATTTGCAGTTGTTTTACCAGGATAGTCCATTGGGCCAAGGAACCCATTTTCAATGGAGTCCTGGGGAGAAAAGCTCCAAGACAAGTTAAATTTCAGTGAAATTTTACATGGGAAAAATTCAAAAAACTTTGTGTTTGGAACGTACAGAAATATAAGGAGAAATATTGAAATTAATTATACAATTTCTAAAATAGGAATGAGTCTACTTGAATTTAGTTATACAATTACTAAAATAAGAATGAGTATACAGTACAATTTATAAAATAAAATAGTAGGAGGACATTAAATTTAAAACCATTCATTTTCTAAAATAAAGTAGTAGGGGAACAATAGATTTAGAAACATCTGTTATCTGAAATGGTGAAGTAGGAACAAAGTACAATTTCTACAGTAAGGTTGACACACAAAAGTACAAGCTCAGAAAATAACAGTGACATACAAAAGTACACTTGTGATTATTTGTGGATTTTACAACATTATGACAATGACACCTCACATCTGCATTTAATGCAGTACTCCATTTCACAAATATATGTTATTTAGTAGGTTATGCAACAAAAAATATTATTCATAAAGTGATTCGACATGGAAAGTACTGGTGTGGGCTTTGCCCACTACACTATTGCAGTACTGCTTCATTTGCATGTATCTTGATTGTTATCCTAGTGTGTCATTTAAGATGCAATAAACATAGATAAGCAATGGGTAAACCTGCTCATCTGCAGTTAACTTTTATCTGTTTGATTAAAAAAAGAAGCGTGTTTATATTTTATATATTAACTATTGCTCTTATAAACTTGGGGGATGTTGCTGGGGTTATGCAAACACCTATGAGCAGTCTCACCCATTCTTATTCCTAAACTTCTGTTCTTGATTGCAGGGGTGTGTATATTCTGTGAGCTCTGCTCTCAGACACACCCCCTGCACTCGTACATGCTCTGTTTCTGTTTAGGAGCTCAGGCAGCATGCCTTCATTAATATGCCTGGTGCTCTGCCATCCTGCTCCTAAACGTCCACTTCTGTGCAGGACTAAGCTAGTCCTGCACGGAAGTATAGTGAATCCAGGGGCTAGTCTTCTCAATTCTGATGATACATTATGCAAATAACTGTCTCCATTGCTTTTCCAAAAAAAATAAAGTTATGGGTCTTTGTGACTGCATCTGTCCGGTTTCCCTATCCCTTAAATATGGGTTGAACAAGTGCATGTCTCCAATCTTAAGTTATGGGTCTCTGTGACTCTGGGTTTGTCCTGTTACCCTGTCTTTAAATATGCGTTGAGCCAGGGCATGTCTCAAGTCTTAAGCTATGGGTGTCTGTGATGCTGGGTTTGTCCTGTTCCCCTGTCCTTTAATATGGGTTGAACAAATGAATGTCTCCAATCTTAAGTCATGGGACTCTGTGACTTTGGGTTTGTCCTGTTCTTCTGTCCCTTCAATATGGATTAAACAAGTGCATGTCTCCAATCATATGTTATGGGTGTCTGTGACTCTGGGATTGTTCTATTTCTCTCTCCCTTAAACATGGGTTGAACAAGTGCACGTCTCCAATCTTAAGTTACAAGTCTCTGTGATTCTGGGTTTGTGCTGTTCCACAGTCCCTTAAATATGGGTTGCACATGTGCACGTCTCCAATCTTAAGTTATGGGTATCTGTGACTCTGGATATGTCCTGGTCCCCTATCCCTTAAATATGGGTTGCACATGTGCACATCTCCAATCTTGAGGAATCTCCTCATACTTTAATGACTTGATGAATAACAAATACAATGATACTGTAATTTCATGCCAAAGTGTTCTCAGGTCATTGTTTCTGATTCAATTTCATCCCTGTACTTTGTGTCCAATGTGCGTATTTATTTTTCAATGTAATTTAATTTAATTTCAGCATTAAAGTTAACGGGCTATTATTGGCACAATTTCTCACCACCTTTGTGCAACCAAAACTGTTCTCAATAACATTTTGTAAATGTATTTCATGTATTTATTTGTTGTGTTGGAGAATATATTTTACATTCTACAGAATTTGCTAGTTTATAGGTTTTCAGTCCTACCACATCATGTGTGTGTGTGTACATATATATATATATATATATATATATATATATATATATATATATATATATATATATATATATATAGGTTCCCTACATTACACTGACAGCTCGGAAGATCGATACTCAAAACACCAACGCCAGAAGAATGAAACCTCAAAAACATGAAATTTCAGATGCCCAACAAACCACAATCCCTACACTGAACAAAACAAGTCCACTGTTACACACAACACAAGCAAACCAACAACCTAAAAACCTATACTACACCTTACACAAAACTATCTATGCACTAACCTTAACCCAAACCCTAACCCTAAGGTCTGTAACTATCGCACAATCACCTTACCTGCTCCCTAACCCTAAGGTCTGTAACCATCACACACTTACCTTACCCGCACCCTAACCCTAAGTCCCTCACTATCGCACACTAACCTTACCCGCACCTTAACCCTAAGTCCCTCACTATTGCACACTTACCTTACCCGGACCCTAACCCTAAGTCCCTCACTATCGCACACTTACCGGGTTGCGCTCACAAGTTACCTCTGCTGGTGTTTTTGCTGTCGGGATTACGACTTGTCGGTCATCTGCTTCGTCGTTCTTCTGGCATCTGTGTTTTGAGTGTTGATCTTCCGAGCTGTTGGTCTAACGTACGGAACCCACACACACATATATATATATATATATATATATATATATATATATATATATATAGGTATACTGTAGATGTATATAATTTTCTATTATAGGTTCATAGGATGATACTAGGCTATTGGCCCAGAGGCCCTTATAAGCCTAGCCAAGAATTTCACCCATGTTCTCTCAAAGTCAACACCTGTTTCCCCTGTCCAGCAGGGACACAGGTGGGATCCCAGGGGTATATTTTCTGTTTCCCATCCAGTCATCCAGGTTCCTTTTAAAGAGGGCTAGAGAGGTACTCTGCTTGACATTGAGAGGGAGTCTACTCCACAGATGGGGGAGTCTTTGGGACACAAATCTATCCTACCAGCAAGTTCTACTAATGTTACAGACCAGGTTAAGGTCTTGCATGTGGGTTGCACGAGTGAAGTTTGTCTTATCGGTATGCAGGAACTCCATCAAAGCTGGGTCTGAAATGGCCTTGTATGCCAGACACAGGTCACCTATGAGCTGTCTGTATGAGACTGAGTAGAGGGACAGGGGTTTTAGCCAATCTGTATATAGGATAGGTGTTTGAGACCCTGGATTTTCCTGGTCAGGAACCTCTGTTGTCTCTCCACCTGCTGCATGTGCTTGGCAAGGTACATGCCAAAGGGGGCATTGTACTTGATAATGGGTCTTATAAGGAGGAGTACATGGATGTTTTGACCTCCTTGTTCCTGGATGAAATATCTTTATTTATGAGGTGGGCCATATAGAAAGCCTTCTGTACAACAGAGGCAACGTCATGGTCAAAAGTCAGGTTGTTGATGCCTAGCTGGGAGAGTTTACCTATTATGCCCAAGTGAGGAATAGTGTCAAAGGCTTTGGCAAGGTCAAGGTAGGCGCTGTGCACCATCTTCCCCTCGTCCATGTCTTTGGTGACTGTTTCAAAGAAGTTGACCAAGTTTAACAGGCATGATCTCCCTTTGAAAAAAAACAAACTGTGTGGGGTCAAGCTTTTGGAAGTTGCCAATGTCCTTGTTTATAAGGTCCATGATGATGCGTTCCATGGGCTTGCAGATCAGGCTGGTTAGGCTGATGGGCCTATAATTGCCTGGGTCAGTGGAAGCTCCACCTTTGTGTAGAGGGATGACAGTGGCTGTCCTCCATTCAGCTGGGATGAAGCTGGTGCTCAGGCTTTGGTTGAATAGGGTCTCTAATGGAGCTGAGAGCTCATGCCTGAGTTCATGCAGGATACAGCCAGGGATGTTATCAGGTCCCATGGAGACTGTATTTTTTGCCTTTGAGAGGGCAGATGCTGGGGATGTCCTGGTTTACAGATGGGGGGACAGGGGGGTGAAGTTTTCACTGAACCTGTCTGCCAGCAGGTTGGCTATATCTGTGGCGAATGTCTTTATATACGTTTTTTTTTCCAAAATGTTCTGGATCTTGTCTCACATTATGTTTGTCCAGTTTTATTAGTTTGGTCTTCAAAGTTCTAGCTATAGTTTGCTCTCACTTCATTTCTTTTTATCTTTATCTATCATCGTGCTTGAATTCCACTTCTGCATTTTGCCAAACTGTTTGGTATTCCTTCAGAAAGTGGTATAATACTTTATTCTATTTTTCCATTTTCTGTTTGTGTCTTGTACCATGGAGGTCAGGTTGTGACTGAAAAGAGCCTGTCAGCCAATCCACTTTCTTGGTTACCAAACTGAAATTAATAGGTAAACAAACAAGCACAAAGCTGAATAACAGGTATAAATTACATGATTTCATACAGAGATTAAGTTTGTCAGGGTACCTTAGAGACTACAGTACAAATCTATTTGTTTTACTTTTTTATTAAAATGCACAATTAAATGTTTGCTTACAGGTACCATGTAATCTGTGTACATTGTTGCTACTCTTACAGGACATAAAACACAGTAGGTGGGTATTCGGAAATTAAAAATAGCACACTGTGTAATGCTAAACTTTGCAGTAAGTGTTATCATGCAGGCATACCTCTCAACCTCTTAGAGCAAGAAATCTGGACAAAGCCATAAATAATGGAGGGACAAAGCCCCAAAATATGGACATTTTTTAAATATTGCTTTTACAAACTCAAATTGATAGAATAACAGGTTTTGCATTAGCATGGTTTTCCTGCAGGGTATAAAGTCTGAAACTCAAGTGTCTGTCATTATTTTCTGACTACAGTCCTCAATGATTTGCCAGAAAAGCACAATTTTGCGAAACAGACCACAAATAAGAGGCAAAAATCTGTATAGTTGAGAGGTATGCATGCAGGGCATATCCAGTTCAGAGATATTTGTAGAATAATCACGAGTGTAAATTTGTGTGGTCATTAATATATACTTTCATAAGTACCATATTTGTGGGTGAACATGAAAATATTTTATTTTGTTATGTGTGACTATGGATGCTAGTATGAACCATGTCTGTTAATTATAAGATGTATACATATGTGAATAAATTGCCTATATGCATGCATACACATAGGCATATGCATGCACATTACTCAGACAAAAAAGCATAAAGATTGCAATATATACATGCATGTATACATACACATATGTATGTATGTGTGTTGAATTAAATATTGAGATACATATGTAAATATGCAGATACAAATGGAGTCATAAATCATGTTTTATATTTGCCATTACTATTTTAGATGATTTAGGTGGTGATAATGCTAATCACCAATGAGTCTGTTCGATGTTTTGTGTTTTGAACAAATTCATTGATGATTGTACACACACACACACACACACACACACACACACACACACACACACACACACACACACACACACACTCACGCATATAAAGTTAAAGACAACACGCACACACACACATATATATATATATATATATATATATATATATATATATATATATGAGAGTAGAAGACAAGGACAGTACAGTAATGTGATGCAGGCTATTCAGCACCCAGATGTACTAAAAGTATAATTCCACACTGTAGGATAACAGCAGAACTGTTTGTATTGTTGGGAAAGTGAACTGACAGAAAACTATGTATACAGTGTATGAATGTTGTACTACTTGGCATAATATTATTGTACTCCATAATAAGTCATTATGGCTACATTACCCTTTAATGTTCAACTGACCCTCAGCATTATGTCAGACATTTGCATAGACCTAAAATGTGACATCAACACAATGACCATACCTTGTGTGTACTGTTGCGGACATTTGACAAGGTGATGGCAGTCCTACACTTGGACTAAGACAACACGTCCTTGTTTTCATTTGATGCATTCAGGTATGGGGTGTCGCACTTTTCAGCTTATCATCAGTGCATAGCAATGAGAGCAATCACCAGATAGCGATATATTGAGTGGGAACACTGTTCTGTCACTGGCATGATATCTGCAGTCTATCTGTCTAGACAATACATTTTGTGTGAGTAGAATATTACTCATTCAGGGCTGGGGTGTGTTTGTATGGTTTGGGTCATCCAGAAGTGTACTGGCAGGCCTTATGTAAATGTTGTTGCTCATTCAAGTCCTGGTAAGTCTTCCATGATGACAGTATTGCATCTGTATGTTTTTAGGTTTTGTCACTTCTCTGAACTAAACAACACTGAGTTATGTGATGCTATCGT
Organism: Protopterus annectens; assembly: GCF_019279795.1. Classification (NCBI taxonomy): domain Eukaryota; kingdom Metazoa; phylum Chordata; order Ceratodontiformes; family Protopteridae; genus Protopterus; species Protopterus annectens. The sequence goes on along the minus strand of NC_056746.1, from coordinate 998,321,611 downwards.
GTAGTCAATGTACAGATGTGATTAATAGGTCTGTGAACTATCTGCATTATCAGATATGTATAATATCTGAAATTTATAGACATTCAAGAATGCCTAGAATTTCAAGTCTGTCAGTAACACACAAAGTGGCTGTTATTTTCAAACCACATGAATATAAATGTAGATTGTGTTACATACATGCATACATACATACATAGAAATGTAGCTATTATAACTTGTCAAAATATAGGCTTATTGATGGCATGAGATTTTGGTTGCAGCACTTAATTTTTACTGCCTTAGTAAAAGTATCCCTGTAATTACCTACTATAATGCACTAGGAATGGTACTGAAAAGTATATGGTGAAATGTATAGACTGCATTTGCTTCAGCTTTCGAATGCTAATCAGGGTAAATTAACTGTACTGCAGTCAGACAGGCAGGAAAGATGTGAAAGTTGAAAACATTTTTCCACAATGAATGATAGAAAAAAAAGTGATAAAAGAAATCCAGTAGGATGGAATCACTATTAGACAAATAGTTATGGTGTGATTTCTGAAGGACAACATACAGCATCAGCTAATGAGAAAATACTTTTAGAGCAGTGATTAGATTCAGTTCCAAAGCTGCATGACATTTATTGAGAAAAGATGCAAAATATTTTATTATTTTAGAATATTTGGACATTTGTTAGTCAACATGTTTCTTTGCAAGGCACAACTGTCCAAAGCAATGCTGTGCTGTAAAATGAGGGAAAATCTACATCATCACACATAAGGTTACCATACATCCAGGTTTCCCCGGACACGTCCTCTTTTTTGGGCTCCTGTCCGGGCGGTTTTTGAAAATTCTGCAATTTGTCTGGGTTTAAACTGCAGAATTTTCAAAAAACAGACATCCCTATTTCTGAGTCTTTCCTCTGTTTTGTTTTTTTTTTATTGGCTCATATACCGGTATACGAGCCAATCAAAAAGCGAAACTCTGTTCAATACGGAACTGCTTGATGTTCCGCATTGAACAGAAGAGGCTCCGCTGTGCGAGGTTTTGATTGGCTAGCATACCGGCATACGGGCCAATCAAAAACACAAGACTAAAGACCTTTTTTTTTTTGCTCTTCAGCCCTAAGAGGACGAAAAAATATGTGCTGGTAACAGCACATATTTTTTCTTCCTCTTTTACATACAACCAAATATGGTAACCCTAATCACACACACACACACACACACACACACACACACACACACACACACACACACACACACACACACACACACACACACACACACACACACACACACACACACTAACAAGCAACACTAATAACAGACTGTGTGAAAAATAATTGCTAGTGGAGGGAAAAAGATTTGTAGCAGCAAGCATGAAAAATACTACTTCCTAGGCTTGAATACTTATTAGACACAGTTTTGCAAAAACAAGTACATAGTAAATAGCTATCACTTCATTAGTAAAGAGACACCAGGTCTATCTAGCTGAGTAAAATCCAGTCATTCAGCTAATCAGAAAAGGACAAACTGGCTGCAACTGTAAGTTCTAAGCACTTCCTCTAACAACCCCCACTGAGAGTTTGTATAATCTGACCTGCAGTATGCTAAAAAGGCTCTTTGAAAACCTTGCCTCTAGCTGAACAAGTGACTTACAGAGTACTAAAATGTAAACAATCTCCTCTAGCAAAAAATCTGAGCTAATGCCTCTTTAAGAAAGCAACTTCTTCAAGCCATGAGGTGCAGAGTTGAAGGCGAAGGCAGATTAAGCTGGTTGAGTGAATCAGAGCTCAGACAAAAAAAAAAAAAAAGACCAGAAATGAACTTAAGGTAAAGAAAACTGCACAAATGATTTATTTGGCAAAGAAAATGAAACAGTGCATTTGTAAGGCACAAAATGCATTGTTAATCAAACAAGTCGCAGAAAATGTATTATTAGTTAAACAAAAGGCACACAATGCATTATTAATTAAACAAAATATTCAAAACCATGATATCTGATAAAAACTAGCAGAGATATTCATATAGGGCTCAGAATTACCTTTGACTTGCATAACGAGCATCTTTAAAGTAAAACAGGCACAAGAAAAGTATAATGAGCATGATAAGGGATTAAATGGGCATAACGAGTACAATAAACGGGAAAATTAAGCTTAAAGAGCAAGGTGACTGCATGTCTTTTAGTAAAAGACCGTGTTTGGGCACAAACTACAATTTTGCATTGACAGAAGCCATTCAAAGCATAACTAGAGTTGTTCAAAGTATCTCCGAGTGTGCAAAGTGTTTGCAGATTGTGTGCTTTATTATGGTGCAATTATTTCAGAGTTTGCTGGGTGCAAAGTACAGTTATATTGCAAAGTGCAGTCAAAAAGTTTCTTGTGCTGTGTACATTTATTCGTAGAGTGCTGCCATTTCAAAGTGTTTCTTACACTGTGCAGAGTTATTTCGCATAGTGCAGCCATTTTGAAGAGGTTTTATGTTGTGTACAGTTTATTTGCAACATGCATTCATCTCAAAATGTTTCTTACCCTGAGCTTTTTTCCACATGTACAGTTTATTTGCAAAGTACAGTCATTTTGAAGTATTCTGATATGAAGTGGTTTCATAAAGTACAATGATTTTAGAGTATTCTTGTGCTACTGAGACTTATTTGGCAAAGTGCAGTTATTTCAAAGTGTTTGTTGTGCTACTGGGCATAATTACAAGTACTGGCATAAAGTTATGGCATATATATTTTATATATATATATATATATATATATATATATATATATATATATATATATATATATATATATATATATTTGTGTATGTTTGTGCATAATTTCAAGCACCTTCAATACTGTGTGTTGATATGGCAGAGGCATTTCGCAGACCTAGTCCAGTTGTGTTTGGTCATAATATAGCAGAGAAGTGGAGAGTATTTAAGCAGGAATAGCACTAGACAATACTGCATTATGCTGCTTGGGAAAGATATGTCATTGCTGTAAATACTTAAATGTACAAGTTGTATTTACTTATATTTCCATATGGATGGCACAGTGGTGCAGTCGTAACGTTGTTGCCTCGCAGAAGAGGTTCTCCAGTTTGATTCTCTGCTGGGGTGCCTTCTTTTTGGAGTCTGCATGTCCTCCCTGCATTCATGTGCATTTCCTCCGGGTGCTCCGGTTTCTTCCCATGTTACAAAGACATGCATCTGGAATATTTCTCCCCGGGTCTCTGCTGAAAATTGGCTCGTTCCAAGTCAGACTTTCCCGGTTAAATAAAATACTTTGTTTTGTTTTATTACAGTTATTCATTTCATCTGATTACTGCATATGTAATTTTTGCTTCTGTTGTATTGCTGCACTGCTTTCCTTGGGTTTTGTATATTGCCTACTGTGTTTTCTTTTTATGTTTTTATTGCTGGAGCTTTTCTCCTTGGGTCTCCACTGAAAATGGACCTTTGGCTCACATGGAATAACCCAGTTAACAAATGTCGAATAAATAAATAAATACATAGTAATACAACATTTTCATACAAGCAGCTTGTTCTGACAAAGATGCATGTACAAGGGCATTCATTTTGCTTAACCTAGCTGGGTCATACACTACTGAAAGAGAGAGTTCATTGGTGCGTGCACCAGAAGTATACGCTGGAGAGGGGGAACCACCATATTGTGGTACAGGCTGATTGCTTAAAATGTAAATTTAGAGAAATGCACAACACCCAGACAAATGTTACATTAGAAAAAACACTTATTTTATACAAGAGACCAAAAGCCAGGTAAAACTTCTGCAGCTTATATCATTGACTTGAGAAATAAGGCCAAAATGTGCAGATTTGGTGACTTGAAAGATGAGTTAATAAAGGACAGGTTTGTGTGCGGTGTTAATAGTGCTGCAGTCAGAAAGATTTTACTTCATAACAGTGATTTAACATTAAGCAAAGCCTTAGAGATTTGTAAAATCCATGAGCTCACAGAAGGATACACAAATATGCTTGCAAGTGATAAAACCATGGTTTCAGCAGCCTCTAGAGCAAACGTAGACAGCATGCAACACATGGCAAGTAGAAACACATCTAAGCACATGGCAGCGGTAACCCCTGCAGGGTTGTCTGGGAGGAACAGTAGCTTTCTAGCAAGTTCCAAGACTAGCCCAGTAAAAAAGGACATGCTCGGTACAATATAAGAATGAGTCAGCAAAACCCAAGTCAAGTCTTATTGTTAACTGTTGTAATTGTGGTACCAGCCATGAGTCTAACAGAGATAAGTGCTTAATTTGGTCAGCAATGCCACAAGTATAAAAAATGGAATCATTTTCAAAAGTTTTGTAAATCAAACAAGCAAATTCAGTCATTAAGAAAGGTCACTCAAAAAAGCAAGTTGATCATATAGAGAGCTGCAGCCCTACTTTCTATGTAGATGGTGTATCAGTGGTCGGTGAAAAGATTAATGCAGTAGATTTGTTGGCAAAGAATAAAGTATTTTGTACTGTTCTGATCAATGGTAAATCCACAGAGCTCAAAGTTGACACTGGTTCAAGGTGTAATATAATGTCAGCAGAGATATTTGCTAAAGTAAGGGCTGCTGAGCAACTTAATTTGACCAGTTGTGTGAAGCTTGTTGCTTTTGGAAGTGAAGGGATTCAAACCAAAGGCTCAGTAGTGCTTTCATGCTATTCACCTGGAAATAGTTACAGCTTGCAATTTTATGTAGCACAAAGACCTGTACAATCATTATTAGGTCTCAGAGACAGTTTGAGAATAAAACTGCTTTCTTTTACCAAAGAAGTACTTCATGTAAGCACATGTCTCAGTTCCAACTTCAGTGATGCTATTTTCTCAGAGTATGTTGATGTTTTTGATGACAAACTAGGCATACTTCCAGTTGTGTACTCCATGAAAGTAGACCCAGAGGTTAGTCCAGTGGTCATACCAGCAAGGAGAGTTCCAATAGCTAAGATCCATTTAGACAAAATTGTGCAGCAAGGTCTAATTTTCCAGTCACAGAACCAACTGAGTTGGTGTCTTCCATGGTTAAGGTTACCATACGTCCAGGTTTCCACGGACACATCCTCTTTTTTGGACTCCTGTCCGGGTGGTTTTTGAAAAGTCTGCGATTTGTCCGGGTTTTAAAACACGGACAAATCACAGAATTTTAAATCCCCAAACACGGCAAAAAAAAAAAAAAAAAAAAAAGGTCTTTACTTTTAGTCCTACAAGAGTAAAGACTTTTTTTTTTTTTTTTTTTTATAATATGTGCTGGTAGCAGCACATATTTTTTCGTCCTCTTTTAAATACAAACAATTATGGAAACCCTGTCCATGGTGGCTGCTCATAAGAAAAATTCAGATGAAATCAGAATATGCATTGACCCAAGAGACTTGAACAAGACAAGGAAATTGCCATGCTCATGCCAAATGCCACTGTTTTTTTTTCTGTCTTAGATGCAATGACCTCATGTTGGCAAGTGATGCTTGATTGCAAATCTTCATTACTGACTACATTCAGTACCCCATTTGGTAGATACATATTCCTAAGGATGCCTTTTGGAATAAATTCTGCCAGTGAAGTCTTTCAGCAGGCAATGCAGCAAATTTTTTTCAGGCTACCTGTGTGCAATAATAGTTGATGATTTACTGGTTGGAGGTAATGGTGAAGCAGAGCATGACAGAAACCTCAGGAAAGTTCTGGACAGAGCAAATGAAGTGAATTTAAAGCTCAATCCTCTGAAGTGCAAATTCAGATTAACAGAAGTTACTTGTGTAGGTCATTTATTTACCAGTACAGGCTTATAACCAGATCCTTCTAAGCAAGCAGCCATTCTAGAGATGCTGGCTCCAGACAATGTCCAAGCCCTACAGTGTTTTCTTGGTATGGTTAACTATCTGGGCAAATTTATCCCTGACTTTAGTGAGATATCAGTGTCTTTGAGAGAGCTGGCATGCAAAAATGTGGCATGGTCATGGTTAGAACACCAGACAGCATTTGATAACCTCAAATAACAAATTGCTAACCCGCATACATTGACATACTATGATGTCCACAAACCAGTAGTTCTTTCCTGTGATGCTTCAAAGTTCAGTCGTGCAGTTATTCTTCAAGAGGTTAGACCTGTTGCCTATGCATCTAGAGCTCTTACCCAAACTGAGATGCAGTATGCTTAAATTGAGAAGGAACTTTTGGCAATTGTGTTTGCATGTTTGAAGTTCCATGATTATATTTATGGCCGAGCTATACAGATAGAAATTGACCATCAACCTCTAGTCACTATTTTAAAGAAGCCAATGCATTCAGCTCCAGCAAGACTACAAAGAATGATGCTCAGATTGCAAACATATAATTTCAAAATGGTCTATACAAAAGGTAAACTTCTTTATCTGACTGATGCCTTATCCAGATCATCCAGAAATACCACAGAACAGCTTGATGCAGAGAATTTTGACTTTGATGTCATGGAAGTGCGTACTTTTTCTACCACAAAACTTGATGAGCTAAGAGATCATACAAAGACTGATCTAATTTTGCTAAAGCTTAACCACTTCATCAATATAGGCTGGCCATCAAAACAATCCTGTGTACCGCCAGAAGTGCAACCTTACTTTCCATACAGAGATGAGATGCTGATGGAAGATGGTATCCTTTTCAAAGGTCCAAACGTTATTATTCCTACTTCCTTACAACATGAATACATTCAGATTTTGCAATGTGGCCACCCAGGTTCTGACTCTACCAAAAGAAGGGTGAGAGGACTAGTTTTTGGCCTTCTCTATTGAAAGACACTGATAAAGTGCTTTCTTCTTGTTCAGTATGCAACAGTACTAAACCACATTTGCAAAAACAGCCACTACAGCTAAGCCAAATTCCTGAACTACTTCGGTCAATAGTAGCAACTGACATATTTGAGTGGACCAATCAGCATTACTTAGTGTTGGTAGACTTTCATTTGAACTGGTTTGAGATCAATTTGCTACCTAACCTAACATCCAGTGCTGTTATTACTAAGATGAAACATCATTTCTCAGTCTAGGTAATCCACACAAAGTTATTTATGACAATGGTTCTCAGTTTACCAGTCAATTGTTTCAGAGATTTGCAAAAGAGTGGAACTTTATTCATGCTACTAGTAGTCCTGAACATCCACAGTCAAACGGCCTTGCTGAACATGCAGTACAGAGTGCAAAGCAATTACTAGAGAGGTCAAAGTGTGACAATATAGATATCTTCTTGAATTTACTTAATCACAAAAATATACTGTGAGAACCTACTTGGGTCACCTGCTCAGAGACTTCTATCTAGGAAAACCAGGACAACCTTGCCTATCAGTTCTAGTTTGTTGGTGCCTAGTGCTAAAAACAACAGAGCAATCAAAGCCCCACTTTTTAAGAAGCGTTCTTCTCAGAAGTCTAGCTATGATAAAATGAGCAGATTTCTTCGTCAGTTGAAAGAAGGAGAGACAGTGAGGATGCAAACAGCAAAAGGCGTTGATCTAATTTGTCAACTGAGAGGTATATGTGCCAAGCTGAGTTCCTACTTAGTGGAATCTGAGGGTATAGAGTACAGGAGAAACTGCAAACATCTTCTTCCTGTATCAGAAATGATATTGCAGCATCGTACCTGTGCTACAGACGCTAGATCTCAGAGCAACCCTGACAATGTTCGTACCAAAGAACATGTCTCAGTATCCATTCCCATTCCTGATGATGTCCCAGTCATCCCCAAAGTTGAACATTCCTTGAATACAGTCCCCGTTGCTAGATCCAATTCTGACTTTTATGTTACATGATCTGGTCCTAGTTCCAGACCTAGTACAAAATACACAGCAACCTGGACATGATTATTTTATATGTGTCTGATTTTGTATGATTGCATGTCAAATAATTAGTTCTGTATAACTGCATGTCAAAAGATCATTTCTGTAAATTGCATGTCTTTGAATACTGTCATTTAGTATACGGACTATTACTCAAAGAGGAAGGGTGTAGATCAGAGCATGTGTATGTACCTTTAAGAAGCATTTCGAGATGTAAGCACATGCATATAAATAGTGAGCACGTGCAGGCAGCAGTGCCATTTTGAGAGAACAGCCAGAGTGTTAACATGTATGAGTGTGGTAGTCAATCTGTTTATAAGTTTATTTAAGTTTACGTTACAAAACCTCATTTCTGATGTGTGTGTGTATAATAAAGCTGTTTGAATTGAACCCACAAATGTTTGTCTGTTTAATCCTGTCCAGACAAGTGACAATATCACACTGAAATCTGAGAAAGTGTTACAGTCCTTAGCTGAACCCATGGCAGAGGGATAGAGGGTGGCTGCTGTTGCTGATGGAAAAGTAGATTATGTGGAGAGCACTGCATTAGAGAAAGTGCCATAGGAGCAAGTTATGCTGGCAAATATGAGAGTTAATAATATGTTGGACAATTATTCAGGTAGATGCAGAGCTATTGAACAGTTGCCACAAGAAAATAAGGAACTGATGGAGCAATGTGCTCATTTGCTAATTGAAGGTGAATTACTGAAAGAGAAGCAAACTAATCAGGAAGACAGGCAAGAATGAAAAATCTTTGTGTGTCTGGTATACCTGAAAAGGAGAAAGGAACTGACTGCTTACTTTCATAAAAGATACACTGATATGCTGGACTAGTATACATTTAATCCAAATAAGAACTAAAAGGGCACATTGACTTTTAACTCCTGGACCTGTGACTGTTACTTGACAGTCATATTGTATCCCTATTATAGTAGGATCTGCAAAGCTGGTGAGACATTAGCATTTTTGACTAATGATTATTCCATTCAGACTTGTAGAAAATGAGCCTAGTTGTTGGTGTATATGTACAAATGTCACTTAACTAAGTTAAAAGTTTCATATGTTGTACCTGGCTTTTTTTTTCAAATGTGAGGTAAAGACTGTAGGTGACTGTTAGAGAACTTTGAAAGCCACGTATAAGTATGGGTGAAGAAGAGTCGAGGATCATCAATTGTTGGACATTACTGAAACGTCTGAGAAAATGAAGCCTCCTTCAGGTAAAGTTACGCATACTTTAAAGGTGTTTCTCCATTCAGTGAGTAAACAGGCACTTCCTGTTTTTCAGAAACAAATGTTGCAATTACAAAAGGTAGCACATGTTGTGATGAAGCAGGTCTGAAGACAACAAGTTTTTTTGAAAAACTAAGAGTGTGAGATCTGAATTGACTTTGGTTGACTATAATTAATTGTTAGTTTTGCTATATATTCTGACTGCTTTAATGGTAGTTATATTTTGTATTTAAGGACACTGCTGAATGTCTTAATTTGGTCTGCTTTGGACCACTGGACAGATAACACAAGTGGCAATATCAATAAGGTTGATAGGCATGGGGCAGGATACTTATTTCTAGTGGAACAGGGTTTCTCTATGCTAATGAAGTGTGGTCCAGCAGAGCTTTCACAACAAGAGTATGCAGGTGCACCTGATATGCAAGAGTCTGGTTGGTTCTTACTAGTCATAGCAATGATTCCAAGTTTTAAAAGAATGTTTAACGTTAATTTCATTAAGCTTACGAATATATCCTTGTACTGTTAATGATTTTATTATAAATACTGTATTGTGATTTCCCACAGGTCATAGAGATGACTTGGCTCCATTGAAGATTAATTGAGAAATTTATATTATATGTTAGATGATGGTTTGGTTCCACCTACATTTTAAGTCAAGGTAAAGTTATTGCATCATGTCCATTTTCTGTCACCTACAATGGTCTGCCTGGTAGCAAGAGACACAAGTCATCACTGTGCCAAAATTTTAATTTGCAGGGTTCACACTTGATCATATAGATATGCTTAGTTGTACTTTTCTAAAGTCGAGGAATATATATATTCCATAATATATTTAAGTCTGCATATTACCTATTAAGTCTCTGTATTCTAGGACTCATTCTAACTAGTGTCTGAATTAGAAACAGTTGCCATGGCAAACAGGTTGAGCAAGCTATACTGTCAAATAGGTTTTATGAAGGTGAAACTGTAGTTTTTGAGGAGATGGGGGTATGAACTGAGGGTTAAATGAATTATTAGAAAAGAAATATGATTTTTTTGTGTGAATCAGTTAGGGATTAACTATATTTGAATTGTGGGAGGAACTTTAAAGTAAGCAGAACAACATAATGTTTAATCTAAGACAGCTGCCAAAAATGTGCTCTGTGACTATTTTTGATTTTTTTTTTGGTTTATAGTTTGTATACTTTTTTGTGCTTTGCTCTTGTTGTATTGAAGTCTTGTTTTACTTTAAATGTGTTATTTTACCTTTAAATTTTGTTATCTTGGTATGTTTTAAAAGGGTTATTGGTTAGAAGCAATTAGCAAACATTTGCATTGTATTCTTTGATTGAAAAGCCATTAAATGTATGTGTACTGTGAGAGGTGTTCATAGGTTCATAGCTTCATAGTTTCATAGGTGTGTAGTAGGCTAATGGCCCTGGGGCCTTTACAAGCCTAGCCATAGGATTACACTGGCATTGTGCCGCCTGACCTTAGTGCCCAATGCCTCTGTGGAGTAGAGCCACTGGAGTTATCCCCAGGGTGAATTTTCTATTTCCCATCCAGTCATCAAGATTTCTCTTGAAGAGGGTCAGCGAGGTGCTTTGCTTGACATGTATGGCAAGTCTATTCCATAGCATGGGCAGTCTCTGGGTTATGAACCTGTCCTCCAGTACATTCTGTTGATTGTGGTAATGAGGTTGAGGTCTTTGGAGCATGTGGTGCTCCATATAGGACAAGTGTTTAAGGCCTAGGATCCTCTTTGTGAGGTATTTTTGCAGCCTCTCCAGTTGTTGCAGGTGTCTAGTGAGGTACATGCCAAATGGGCATTGTACTTGATGACTGGCCTAACAAGGGAAAAGTAGAGGGAGACAATGACCTCTTTCTTCTTGGATGCAAAACCCTTAGTAATGAGATGTGCCGCATAGAAGGACTTTCTGACCACAGTGGCAATGTGGTGGTCAAAAGAGAGGTTGCTGTCAACCTATGTTCCCAGATCTCTTATAATGCCTTCTGTGTTCAGTGGACTACCATCAATGTGGTAATTCATGGGAACTGGGTTTTTCCCAAAGGGGATGATGACACATTTTTTGGCATTGAGATTAAGCCCATGGTTCTGACACCAGTCATTGGTCTCAGTGAGGCCATTCTGTAGGATGTCAACATCACTTGGGGAGTAAATAATAGCTCCCAACTTGCAATCGTATGCTAACTTTGTCAGCCAGATTCTCTTTGTGTTGGCCTGGACTTCAGAGAAGTAGATACCAAACAGGAGAGGACCCAGGACCGAACCCTGTGGGACTCCACTCATGACTAGTCAGCAGTCTGACTTGGAGTCAGGTACTTTCACACTGTGGGTTCTATCTGTAAGCCAGTTTGCAACCCACCTAGTGATATAGGGGTTGATACATAGCTTAGTGAGTTTTTCTATGATTCCTGAGTGGAGAATGATATCAAGGGCCTTGGCCAGATCAAGGTAGGTTGTATGAACCACCTTGCCTTCATCCACAGCTCTGGTGACTGACTCAAAGAAGTAGACCAAGTTAAGCAGGCATGATCTACCCTTCACAAAACCAAACTAGGTGGTATCCAGACTTTGGAGATTTCCTATATCCTTGTTTATTAGGTCCATGATGATGTGTTCCATAGTTTTGCATATCAGACTCAGACTAATGGGGTGATAGTTCACAGGGTCTGTAGTAGCTCCTCCTTTCTGGAAAGGGATGACTGTAACAGTGTGCCATTCGGTAGGGACAAAGCCTGAGGTGAGGTTGTGATTGAACAGGGCACATAGGTGAGGTGCCAGTTCACTCTGTAGTTCATGTAGAACACAGTCAGGGATATTGTCAGGTCCCATAGAAGCTGTATTCTTGGCCTTGGACAGTGCTGTTTTAACCTGTGCAGCAGTAATACTGGGTACCTGGCAGTCTACTGGTGTTGTGATTGGTCCTTTGGGGGGGATAATGTTGGCACTGAATCTGTCGGCCAGTATATTGGCAATATCAGTTGGCTCTGTATAGGAGGTACCATTGTGCAGTAGCTCAGAGCAAATCTGGGCATTGCCATGGAGATTCTTTACATAACTATAGAAGGCCTAGTGGTTGTCTTTACTATCTGCTGCAATTCTGTTTTCATAGCTAACTTTAGAGGATTTGATGAGGGATCTCAACTTTTTTTGAGGCTGATAAGGGAGTTTTTCCAATCTTGGGACTTCACCTTATTCCACATCAGTTTCCTCCTTCTGTTGTAGTTTGTTTATGGCAGGGGCCACCAGATTGGCTTCTTTTTTGGAGGAGAGTGTCTTGGTTCTATTGGGTATGGCAAGATCCATGCATTTGTGTACGTGTCCGTACAGTGCATTGGTGTATGATTTGGCGGTCATGCAACTATGCTCCATTTGCATGGGTGCTGTGAAGTTAGCCAGCTCTGTTTTTAGGAGCCCAAAGTTAGCTTTGGATAAGTTTTTCATGGTGGTTACCTTTGCGGGGTGGGGGGTGTGGATTTCCAAGGTGATTAGTTTGGGGTCGGATCTAACCAGGGAGGAGTTGACTATTGGTGTAGGGCAATGGTTGCCCATGTTAGTAATGACCAGGTCAAGGATGTTGTTACCTCTAGTGGGGGTAAGAAAAAGCTGGTCCAGGGCACTGGAAATAATGTATTCCAGGAAACGTTGGGCAAGTGTATTGGTACATAAGTAGTTTTCCCAATTAATGGAAGGGTTGTTGAAGTCACCTAGTATGAGAGTGTTAGGTTGGACCCTAATATTCTCCAGGGTGCTTAGGAACGTGGAGTGTGAGTCTTAGGACATGGTTGGGGACCTATAGCAGGCTACAACCTGAATCACTGTCTTACCCAATGTTAGCTGCACAAATGTTGATGTTCTCCATTTTAAGGAGTGCTTCGAGCGAGTGCATTTTGAGATTTAGACTTCTAGCATTGAGCTGCATGACCCTCAGATTGCATTTGTTTGTAGCTGTTATGGTGGTAATTTGGTCTTTGGAACACTGCCTAAAAAAGGCAATATAGGGGTGGCAAGAGCCTTGGCCAGTATCCGGAAGCCCAGGGGTGACAGATGCGGGTCATCTCTGGCAAAGCATCGAGGTCTGTCAATCATGTCATCCCAGGCAGACAGATACTGGATCCCCTTAGAATGACAAAAGAAACTTAGCCAGTTGTTGAAATCGATCATTTTCTGCTTGTACTGTGGTATCATTCTGGGTGATGGTAGGATGCTGCTCAGGGCTAGGGTCATACCTAACTGGGCTACATAATCCGAGAGCTCCTCCATGTCTGTTTTCATGTAGTCCAGGGAGCTACATCTCAGGTCATTCACACCCACATGTACAATGACAGAGTCATATTTGTACCTGTTGTTGAGGGACCTGAGTGTGTCCGTTATGTGGCGGATCCTGGAACCTGATAGGCAGCTGACTGTTACTTTCTCCTTATTCAACCTAGTGAGTGGGACATCAGTGTGCCTCACTATTGAGTCACCTATGACTAGTGTGTTGGGCATGCTGTTTTGCCTTAGGGGCTTTGGTTGAGTGGCACACTGTTTAAGAAAGTTATGTGTCTCGTGATTAGTGTATTGTTGTGGTCGAGTGCGTTTCTGCCTTGGAGGTCTCTGCTGTTTGGGTAAATTTTTATTGAGAGCCTCCATGAAGGGAGGGGTGTAGTTTGTGTTTTTATGTGGAGGCAGTGCTGGTGTGTGTTCTGGAGGGCTACGTGTTCCATGTGGTGTGGTTCAAGTGTTGACCTTCTCCTTTTGACCAGCAATTCCAGTCTTAGCTGGAAAGTGCGTTGCTTCCAATTTGGATATATAAGTGTATCTCTCACAAGTCTGAGTGTTGGGAGGTAAGAGGAGAGGGTTGTTGGTGTACATGAAGCAGATGCTACGTTGCCTCAGGATGCCCAAGTTCACCAGATTAATAGAAGAAACCACAGAGAACTGACCTTTAGACTTGCCCGGAGGGGTGGACATTAATATAAACATAAATTCAAAAACATGCATCTGGAGCATTTCTCCCCGGGCTTCCGCTGAAAACAGGCTCTGTTGAACCTAGTCAGATATCCCGGTCAACAAATGTTAAATAAATAAATAATAATAAGTACTGGATCTGTTTTCTTGTAGAACATTTAGTGCTGGTAGCACTTTTTTGTGCTACAATAATTGCTACAAGAAGTCTGGTAAAGTGCTAGACTAATAAGCTAGTAAAAGTGCATCAGAGGAGAGAACTAGCAGATCTAAGGGAAAAATTGAAGAGCAGACTTTGGCACTGCTCAGAAGCTTACAAACAGTCCTGGATACAGCAAGTCTGTATCTGGACTAGACTAGTTGCAGGAAAGGTGGGAAACAAGTGCAAACACAGGCTTTTAAATTAGAAAGTTGAGAGAGATGGAAAAACTGCCCAAACGGCAAATAAACTACAATTTCTGGGCCAAAAACCACTCCTCTTTTAGTAGATAGGCTACCTAGTGCTTACCACTCCCACTGATAAGCTAGAAGGCTTCCATCCAATACAGAAAGCCTTGGGGAACTCAAAAGCTTTCATACAGTCCTGGATACAGCAAATCTGTATCTGGACTAGACTAGTTACAGGAAAGGTGGGAAAAGTGCAAATGTGGGCCTTTAAATCAGAAAGTTGAAAGAGAAGAAAGAAACTGCCCAAACAGCCAATGAGCTACAATTTCTGGGCCAGAAACCACTCATCTTGTGGTAGATAGGCTACCTAGTGCTTACCACTCCCACTGATATGCTAGAAGGCTTCTCTCCAACACAGAAAGGCTTGGGGGGTCAGAAGCTTAGAAACAGTCTTGGATACAGCAAATATGTATCTGGACTAAACTAGTTACAGGAGAAGTGGGAAACAAGCTCAAATGCAGGTTTTTAAATCAGAAAAGTTGAAAGAGATGGGAAAACTGCCCAAACGACCAATAACTACAATTTCTGGGTCAGAAACCACTCCGCTTGCGGTAGATAGGCTACTTAGGCTACACTCCTCTTGTGGTAGATAGGCTACTTAGTGCTTACCAGAGAGAGACAAAATTTTTATTTAAGGGAGTTAAACTGCTGAATGCACCACACAAACATTGTGAGGAGAAGGAAAGACTACAAAAAGCCTATACATCCCTGCAATATCTGGGACAAGACTTCCAGTTGACATAAGGCCTGTAACTTACTTTGTAGCAGCCAACTTGGAAGTATGCTACTGTTTTGCTACTGGTGAGAAAAGGGGGGCAAAGAGATATTGATTTCTAGTCATCTCTGAAAGGTATGTGTTTGACTTCTCCAATTGGTATAATTGCTGTTTCAGCAAGAACCTTTTCAGATTAAACTTTGAACCATTGTGCTTATTGCTATTGCACTATAATGAATTGTTGAATGTACTACCCAGTGCACTGCAAGAAGGCTATAACAAGCCTACATACACCAGCGCCACCCAAGATAAGACTTCCATTCACAGGAAAACTTGTTGATTTATTTTTTCAGGAATTAGCTTGAGACTCAGTGTTCCACTTAACCACAGCCCATAAGGCAAAACAACGTACCCAACACACTAGTCATAGGTGACTCTATAGTCAGGCACACTGATGTCCCACTCACCAGGCTAAACAAGGAGAAGGTTACTGTCAGCCGCCTGTCTGGTGCCAGGATCCGCCACATAACCCACGCACTCAGGTCACTCCACAACAAGTATAAATATGACTCTGTCATTGTCCATGTTGGTATGAATGACCTGAGATGTACCTCTCTGGACTACATGAAAAGAGACATGGAAAAGCTCTCCGATCTTGTAGCCCAGGCAGGTATGACCCTAGCCCTGAGTAGCATCCTGCCATCACCGAGAATGATACCACAGTACAAGGACAAAATGGTTGACTTCAACAATTAGCTGAGCTTCTGGTGTCATTCTAAGTGGATCCAGTATCTGTCTGCCTGGGACGACATGGTCGACAGACCATGATGCTTTGCCAGAGATGGCCTGCACCTGTCACCCCTGGGATTCCAGATACTGGCTAAGGCTCTTGCCATTTAGTGCCTTTTTTAGGCAAGGTTCAAATGGCAAATTCACCACTGTAACAGGAACAGGCAAGCAAAAACTGAGGGTAATGCTACCTAATGCTAGAAGTCTAAATCTCAAAATGTATTCCCTCGAGGCACTCCTTAAAATGGAGAACATCAATATCTGGGCAGTGACTGAGACCTGGTTCAAGGCTCCAGAGAGCACCCCTGCATTACCAGGCTATAAATCATACCACTCTTTTCAGCCACCTAACCTGGACCGGAACACCAAAGGTGGAGGTGTGTCCATATTCATTAAGGATATCCACACCTCCAGGCTAGTTGCTCAGCATAAGGCATCCGAGGTTATCTAAGTGCAAATAACTCTGGGAAAAACTGTATTCCAAATTGTAGCTTACTACAGATCCCCAACCATGCCCTGGGATTCCCACTCCTCTTTTCTTGATATATAGGAAAATATTAGGGTTCAACCAAACACCCTAAAAATGGGCGATTTCAACTACCCCACCATTAACTGGGAAAACTACTCATGTACCAGCTCTTTCGCTCAACACTTTCTGGAATTCATAAAATCCAATGCCCTGGATCAGCTTATCCACACCCCCACCAGGGGCAACAATATCCTAGACCTAGTCATTACCAAGATGAGTGACCGGTGTTCCACACCTGAAGTCAACTCCTCGTTGGTCAGATCCAACCATAAGCTAATCACCCTAGAGATCTAATCCCGCCCCCACCCCCCCATTAAGGAAACCACTGTAAAAAATTTCTCCAAAGCCAACTTCATGCTTCTTAAGACAGAAGTGGTGAACTTCATGACACCCATGTAGATGGACAATACAGTTATGACTGCTGAATCCTTCACAAATGCACTCTATAAGCACTTACACGAGTGCATGGATCGTGCTCTCCCAAACAGAACCAAGATGCTATCCTCCAAACAAAGGAAGCCAATCTGGTGGTCCCCTGCCATAAACAAACTGTACAACAGAAGGAAGAAACTGTTGCAAAAGAGAGTAAAATCCCATGAGTGGAGGAGCTCCCTGTTCAGCCTCCATAGCTAGCTATGAAAACAAAATCGCCACTGATTCTAGGGACAACCACAAAGAATTCTATAGCTATGTTAAGAATCTCAGTGGCAACACTCAGATCTGCTCTGAGTTATGGCACAACGGCATGAAAATTACAGAACCAACTGATATTGCCAACATCCTGGCAGATAGGTTCAGTGCTAACTTTACCCACTAAAGGGCCCATATCTATACAGGAAGAATGCAGAGTCCCTATAATCACAACTACGCAGGTAAAATCTGCACTCTCTAAAGCCAAAAACACAGCATCCATGAGACCGGACAACATCACTGGCTGTGTTTTACATGAATGCCAGAACAAACTGGCTCCCCACCTAAGCACCATGTTCAATCATAGCCTCACATCAGGCTTTCTGCCCACTGAATGGTGCACAACAACAGTTATCCCACTCCACAAAGGGGGAGCCACCACTGATCCCAGGAACTATCGCTCTATTAGCCTGATGACCCCGGTCTGTAAGGCCATGGAACGTATAATCATGGAACTCATAAACAAAGACATTGGTAACCTCCAAACTCTGGAACCCACCCAGTTCGGGTTTGTGAAAGGCAGATCATGCCTCCTGAACCTGATCGACTTCCTTGAGGCAGTCACCAAGCCGTAGATGAGGGTAAGGTGGTTCACACAGCCTATCTTGATCTCGCCAAGGCTTTCGACACCATTCCCCATTCTGGAATTATAGCTAAACTCACTAAACTAGGTATAAATCCCTATATCACAAGATGGGTTGCCAATTGGCTCACTGACAGAACCCATACTGTAAAAGTTGCAGACTCTAAATCTAACTTCAAACCAGTGACAAGTGGAGTGCCACAGGGTTCAGTCCTGGGACCTCTCCTGTTTGCTATCTACTTCTCTGAAGTACATGCTAACAAAGAAGGCCTTTGGCTAACGAAGTTCACAGATGACTGCAAACTAGGAGCCATAGCTGAGTCCCCAAATGATGTGGGCATCCTACAGAAGGGCCTCACTGAGACAGATGCCTGGTGTCAGAGCCATGGCCTCAAGCTCAATGCCAAAAAGTGCACTGTCATCACCTTTAGTAAAAACTCAGTACCCATGAACTACCACATAGGTGGCAGTCTACTTAACGCCAAATGTGTGATAAGAGACCTTGGGACCCAAGTGGACACTAGTCTCTCCTTTGATAATGACATCACCACAGTAGTCAGGAAATCCTTCTACATGGCACACCTCATCACAAAAGGATTCTCATCCAGGAAAAAAGAGGTCATTGTTCCCCTCTACTCAACACTCATTAGACCCATTATAGAGTACAATGCCCCTTTTGGAATGTACCTCACAAGACATCTGCAGCAGCTGGAAAAGCCACAGAAGTACCTCACAAAGAGGATTGCTGGCCTCAAACAGATGCCCTACACTGACCATCTCAAAAAGCTCCAGCTTTACTCCATAGCATATCACCTACTCCAAGGTGATCTCTGTGTAACATATAAAGCTATGTCAAACCCAGAGCTGTTGGACATGCTACACTTAAAGAAGTCCCAATCCCTCTGAGCTACACACTCTAGGGACCGAAACCTTGTCACCGCAATAAACAGGACATGCTGGAGTGATAGATTCCTGTCCCAGAGACTTCCCACAGTCTGGAACAAGCAACCCATCTATGTCAAGCAAAGTTCCCCATTAGCACTCTTCAAGAAAAATCTTGATGAGTGGATGGGAAATAGGAAATACACCCCGGTAATCACTTCTGTGGCTCTGTTCAACAGGGGCACAGGAAAATAACTTTCTTGGGTGGCGTAAGCCAGGGAACCTTGTTAGCTAGGCTTACTTAAGCCCTTGGGCCGATAGCCTAGTACCTACCTATGAACCTATGAACCTATTGGTTTTACTGTTTTGCTTCTGATGATAGAAAAAGTATAGTGACATTGATTGCTAGCTGTCTCTGATTAGGCAGTATGTGAGTAACTTCCTCAATTGTTCTGTTTTTCATTTTTGTTTGGAACCTCTTCAGTTTACATTTTAGACCATTATCTTCAACATCAGTATCATCATCATCAACCCCTCTTTCCTATTTCCTACATGGCATTGGAGTGTTGCATTAGTTGTCACCTTCTTTCTCATTTCAGCCACTCTCCCACCTTCCTCCATGGTCATGCCTGACTGCCACATGTCTCCTCCCATACAATCCATCCATCTATTTGCTGGATGTCCTTGCTTCCTCTTGCCTTCATCCTGTTACTCCCAAATGTTCTTCACCAGATTGACCTCTACCTTTCTGAACATGTGCCCAAACCACTATAATTTGTTCTCCTTGAGATTTTCTGCAGCTGGAGCTACTTTGGCTTCTGCTCTGATGTCCTCATGTTTTCATCTATTCCACAGTGTGCATCTTGCCACCCATCTCAGGCACTTCATCTCCATCGCCTCTAGCTTCCTCAAATGCTCTGCCTTTACTGGTCAGGTTTCTGTATCACATGGAAGTACTGATTGCAGCAGAGATTTGTACACTTACTTTTCAGCTTCATTGGCATCCTTCTGTCAAACATTCCCCCTGATATTCTGTGCCAGTTGGTTATAACCTCTCTGATTATAGCTTTGACCTCCTCATTCAGACCTCTATACTTCTCCATTACCCCTCTCAGATACTTTAATCTGTTCACCTGTTCCACTATTTCCCTTCTATCTCAACTTTCACCTTCTTCTGATTTCCCCCATTTGCTGCGATGACAACTATTTTGCCTGTATTCAGTTTTGGACCATTGTGGAGCTCAGCAATTTAATGTGCTGAGCTACTGAACATGATAGTCATCACACTACAAGAAGCCTACAACAAACCTAGGGCCCCCTGCAACATCTTGAATGAGACTTCTTATCACTACGGAGATGGAAACCCACTTTTCAGGAACCTGCTTGGATTCAGTGATACTTTTTGCTCTTTTTGTAAAAAATATGTAATGAATAAAAGGGCTCCCACTGTGTATGTGACTGAAATTATGGATGAGGTGGAAAAAAGAGAGAGATTTGCCAAAAAAATGTTTATGGAATAACTACCATGGCACACTTATAAAGATGTACCACAGAGTTATACTGTTCAACATTCCTGTAAATGTCTTAATTCCTCGAGTACTCTTTGTAGTAGTATACATTGGTCTGAGGGCTTTGAAATCATTTTTTAAAAAATTGAAGCTATAATATCTTAGTTGTGCCTAGGATATACTGTATAGTTTGACTATTAATATTTTGAATGTGTTAATGGTTGCACAGTTAAAAGTTTTTATTTTAATTATTTAACAACCACTTTATTCAGATTATTAGATGCTGCATTAGAGATACCTTAATTGGAAGAATTATATTTCAGTTTCCGATATAAGCAGATTTAAAGATATTGGAGCAGATTAACAGCTACACTAAGTGTTGCTATCAAGTTAGTGGCGTGGCACACCATTCTCACAATACTGCACTATTTGGTATTTTTAAATGTGTGTGCATGTGTATGCATGCATGAAGATAATCAAGCACTGTGCTAGCAATATGTCCTGGTGTATTGGACAGGGTGAGCCACGCATGGTAGAGTAGTCAGTTCAACATTATCTCCCCTGACCATGAAAACTACGTCTATCAGGAGTTGCATTGCTACTTACATGGCCCTGGCTAGAAGTCAGGGTCCTACCTTAATGTGAGTGATATCTGCTGGTGAATCCTCATCATGACTATGTCCAGGAGTGCAACCCAATGGCCTACTATATCTGAGTGTGGACACTGTAGTCACTGATGGAGCAGTGAAAGCAGTGTCAGTACAAGGAGCAGGATCTGGCATGGCCATGCCTGCTAACATCAGAAGATGTAGTAGCTCTCCAGCCACATGGATGTTCACCCTGCCCCAGCAGACATTCCAACACAGAGACTACCTGATTTACTGTGGCATTCATCCTATCCAAGGAGTCACCCATACAGTTCAGGGAGTCACTCACATCAGAATGCACAAAATTTAGTACTCATACTATCTCTTCCAAGACCCTGGTGGAATGTGCCTCTGCCTCCATTTTGGCCCTACACATACATCTGGTGGCACCTAGTGACACACCAGCATCAAGAGAAGAGTGGATAGCAGGTGTCCTTCAAACACCTCTACCCACTCTCTTGTGTGGAACCTTGCTGTCATGATGGCTATGAAGAGAATCAACCAGCTCTGTAACCAGGGTAACCACAATGCCCTGCTCAACTGCGTCACCCTCAACCTGCTCTATATCAGAGGGTTACAAGTCATAAGTTTGCATAGGCATATTGACTGTGAAATATGGACAGGGGGATGTGGAAGCCACAACCTCGGTGTAAGAATGATCCTCTACACCCCCAGATTGTGTCTCTTCATCACCACTATTATCATTAGAGGCTACTGATAACTCTGACATTAGGTGCAACTGTCAGGATCACATATGATAAGCAATAAACACAATAAAGAGATAACTAGGGAATAAAAGTAATCAAAACTTTGCTATATGAAAGATATGTTAAACTATAACAGATGCTAAAGCAATACAAATATTAGACTCAAACCTACATCTACTTTATACACATTAATAACAATAAAAAAGTGTGCTTACCATGTACAAGTAGTCTTGCAGACTGCAATTTAGATGTCGCTGTATGTAAGGAAGGGAAAGAAAAGAATGCTGATAATTATCACAGTGCAAATGAAACCATAAACAGAGAACAATTCTCCTTTACATGTGCAGATTATGAATCATCTCATACAAAAATGTACTGACCAGTTGACTTCCCCCACAAACATCCTTCTCTATCTCTCTTGTACTGTGTCATCTAACTCACACTTATCACTGGTTCTAGATATAGCAGACATATAAGATATATGATACAAAGATATATAGAATGACACATTATTTTTGATTTGTATACTAGAAGTTCTGCTTGATATGCTCTGTGTCTATCAGCCACATCACTACCAACATCATGGATTCTGTGTGAACCCTCTAATGAGATATCTGGACCTCTGACAGTGGACAGGAACTCCTCTGTTTCAATCAGTGGTGGTTTCGTAGCAGGACCAACCCCTATAGCCGCATGTTTCTGGGCAACTGCAGCTACCCTTCTGTGGGCAGAGTTGATCATATCACTTACCCTGTGTTGTATCTGAGGGTAAGTTTTCCCATGCCATCCAACAGCATTGCTGTTATTGCACACCTGTTGCCATATCCTGTCTTGGGAAGATTTGTCATCTCTACCTCTTCCTAATGGAAAAGCTCCATGGAGATGGAATGAATGTATAATAACCTCATTTTCTGCATCAGTAAATGGTGGCTTTTGGGGATACAGATGTCTTGGGCACCATATTCTTGTTTGAGATGAAACAGAAAACAGTCAAAAATAACAGCAATTATAACAGTTCTGTAATGCAGACAACAGTTGTGTAACTGTGTAATACATAATGGCATTAACA
The DNA here is from genome assembly GCF_019279795.1 of Protopterus annectens. Taxonomy (NCBI): domain Eukaryota; kingdom Metazoa; phylum Chordata; order Ceratodontiformes; family Protopteridae; genus Protopterus; species Protopterus annectens. The sequence continues at coordinate 998,299,085 of NC_056746.1, read as the reverse complement.
ATACTAATTCACAATTTACAAGCAGAAATGGAGAAAACTATTATAGTGGCATCTCCACTTGTGTTGAGGGTAGCAGGTAGATATCACAACCTTAACACATTCTTTGGGGTACACATATAAAAATACCTGACCTTGCTACTTAATTATGCTACAATCTTCTGCAATAACTGTTCATATTCCCAGAAAATAAAACCTACACAATTATGTCAGGTAGCATTCTTTAGCAAACTTTGTAATGCAGACAAATAAGTGGTATACGTGGACTATGCCAACAGTAAATGAAAAAGAAAATGTAGACAGGCAAACAATTGTTGTATTGGGTATTGCAATCCATTCTTAATGTTAAACTAAAAGCATTCTGTAAAAAATATCAACACACCAAGAAAGCAGTTTAGAAAGCAGCTAAATCTGTTCAACATGTATTTAGCATTATTGAGCTCTCTCGATCAAAGCAGTCTCCCTACTATTATATAAGTTCCTTAGCTACATGATTGTCTTTATGTAGTGTGGATTGAGCCCTCTGAGCACTGTGAGTATGTAAATGAGGTGTTAAATCATTAGCATTCCTGAATATTACAATCTGCAATAAGTGCAGGGAAGGTAAACATGATGGAAGGAGCCAGACAATTGCATGCACATGCTCCAGCACTGTGAGGATGAACATTAAAAAGTGTTATCTGCTAAAGCTTTCAGGTGTCAATGATTAGTCTGATGGCAGGAGCAATTAGTGTTTCACTATCACCCCTCTATGATTTATGTTTACTGAAGATGTGTCAGGGAGAAGAGACTTACCAAAATGTCTGAAAGTACATTCACTGGGTTAGGAGGAAACATTCATAATATTCAAGTTCTGTTTTAATGACTATATTTACTGCCTCTTACTACGAAATATTATTTATATTAAAAATAGTACAATACCATATGCAATAAAAATGAGATGGCATTGCTGATAGGAAAACACAGATAAGGGAATGAGGCACCCTAACTAAAGAGAGGAATCCAGATCATAGGATCATAGAAAGTTACTAGGCTAATAGCCCTAGGGCCCTTATAAGCCTAGCCAAGTTCTTACACTTATTTTCATGATCAGCACCTACTGCCCCTGTCCAAGAGGGACACATGTGGAACTCCTGGGGTGAATTTACAGTCCCCCATCCAATCATCCAGACTGCATTTGAAGAGGGTCAAATAGGTACTCTGTTTGACATTAAGTGGGAGTCTGTTCCAAAGGTGTGGTAACCTCTGGGAGACATATTTGTCCCTCCAGCAGGTTTTATTAATGTCACACACCAGGTTAAGGTTTTTAGACCGAGTAACCCAAGTACCATTTGAAAAAGATATGCAGCATTTCCAATAAAGCAGGGTCAGAGATTGCCTTGTATGCAAGGCAGAGATAACCTCTAAGTAGTCGGTATAAAACAGAATAAAGTGACCGTGATTTCAGATGATCCCCATAGGACCGATTTTGAAGACCTTGAATTTTCCTTGTGAGGAACCTTTGTGGCTTCTCCAATTGCTGCAGGTGCTTGGAAAGGTGCATACCAAAAGGGACATTGTATTAAATTATTGGCCTCATGAGGGAAGAGTACAGGGAGGTTATAACTTCTTTTTTTTCTGGCGACAATGCCCTTACTTATGAGATGAGTAATATAGAATGCCATTCTTACCACTGTGAAGACATGGTGGTCAAAGATAAGGTTGCTGTCAACCTGTGTGCCCAGGTCTCTAACCACTGAGTTTACACTTAAGGTTTTGCTATTGATGTGCTAGTTAGCAGGAACATTGCTTCTACTGAAAGGAATGATAATACATTTTTTGCATTGAGTTTAAGGCCTTGACTTTGGCACCAATCATTTGTTTGTGTAAAACCCATTTGTAGAATGTTGACATCATTTGGAGATTCTATGACCACTCCCAGTTTGAAGTCATCAGCAAACTTTGTCTGCCACAGACCTTTAGTTTTTGCTTGTACTTTGGAGAAATAGATTCCAAACAGTAGAAGTCCCAGGACTGATCTCTGTGGAACACCACTGGTTACAGGTCTGCTGTTGGAGGTGAGTTCCTCTATTTTGACTATATGAATTATATCAGTGAGCCAGCTAGTGACCCATCTAATGATATAAGGGTTGATGCCTAGTTGGGTGAGTTTGTCAATGATGCCTGAGTGAGGGTTAGTGTCAAATGTTTTGGTTACGTCCAGGTAGGCTATATGCACAGATTTTCTTTTGTGCAGGGCCTTGGTGACTGTCTCAAAGAAGTCCACAAGGTTTACAAAGCATGATCTCCCTTGGACAAATCCAAACTGAGTTTGCACTCTTTGTGTAATACTGTGTGAGTAAATGGTTAAACTAACTGTTGCCAATATCCCACTCATCCAGATATTTACTGGCAAATAAGAAAGGACAACTTTTAGAAGTTGTTTCTTTTACACTTTCAATGTGACTTGAGAAAATGCCACATTTTGAGTACATCTAAACACTTTTCCTCCTTGCTAGTATGTGTCTTTGTTTGTAGCAAATATGGGAAATCATTTGAAATGATTGTTCTTAATACCCTGGTTTGATGGTTCTAATCCCTACAGGTTACTGTTGCATGATAACATAACTGAGGAACCATCATACATTGTACTTGTTTCACAATGTGTCCTTTTTTTCTTTATCCTTTGCATGCCATTTGGCTTGCACTCCATTGACTGGCAGTGGTTAGTACCAGTGAACAGCATTTAATTTCCCAAAGTAAAAACGAACAAATTTAATTTTGAATGCCATCAGTTGTGCAATTAAGATTGGCATTGGTGTGCCTTCCTCAGTGCTGTGGACCGTATTGAATGAAGAAGTTCAAGCTGTCACATACCTATCTCTGTGGCATAAGGTGTAAAAGAAATGAGTTTAGAGAAACAGTATAGGTGATCCAAGCTTCAAAGCCTGTTTACAGATCATTTTACTGAGGGAGGCCATAATAAGTATTGACACTCATTTTGGTGTATAAATGCATTGAAATGGGAAACTCAAGTAATGTCATTATTGGGTAAATATGACAGATATGATATTTGAAATTATGTCACTATCAGTTCTGTGTGCTGTGTAAAAAACGAAAGCATTTCTGCTGTTCAGTGTCCCCTTTTCCATTCTCACAGCATTACCTAAAGTCCTGACATTGTGAAACATAAATAATAGTAATGATGTGAGAAGGTGAATGTGTTAGTGTAATTCACTAGTGGCGCTACTCATTGCTAGATATACACTTTGATTGATTTCATGTTCCTTTAAATTGTTATCCAAAACAATTTTCATATTTTTTTTAAATATCACCGTCTGCATTTGCATGCCACTTGGCAGTGCACGGTCAATTTTATGGCTTAAGGAAAAAGTGAAAAATTTAATTTGGCTTCCCTTCAGTAGCACAAATAAGCCTGTGTCAGAGCCATCAGCTGCCTGGATAGTAATGACTGCAGAGAATGCATCTGACAGATGTCCTGTTCTGTGGCACAAGGTGCAAATGAAGTGAATTGAGAGAAATAAGATAGATGAAGCAGTGTTCAAATCCTGCTTTGAGATTATATTTCAATTATTCTCAATATGTATTTTTTATTTAAAATCTACATTTGCAGCCAGAGGGGAGTATGAATACATATTTATACATATTTATGTTTATTACTGTGTTCTTGTGCAAAATTCAACTATTAGCAGTATTGTTATCAGTATCTGAGCTATTTTCTGTCCACTTTCACAATATTTTTCATTAACTATAAGTCTAATAATGTGTTCCACAAAGAACATTTCTGATGCTACAAAGAGATGTGAGAAGGATGAATGTGTCACTTGAATGCATTTCTTGCTCTAGTCATTGTGTGATCCACCCATTGAATGATTTTACTGTCAGCTTTTCTCTCTATCATATTTTATTTCTAATGCCTTTTGCATTTGCTCTCCATTTGGCAGCTCACAAACATGATTTGCTGCCGAAGGAAAAAAGTGAAACATTTTAATATGGGCTGCCTTCTGTAAGCAAACACTCCTGGCAACTGTGCACATTTGTCAGCACTCTGGACAATAATGAGTGGAGAAATGCCAGCTGTCACATACCTATCTGTGTAACACAAGCTGTAAGTGCAGTGAGTTTAGAAAAGAGCACAGGTGATTAAGGGTTCAATTCCAGCTAAAAGATAATTTTACAAAGGGTATCAGAATCCCATTTCACATAACATTTTGAATAGGAATGTAAAACTGAAGATGAGGGAGAATGATAAATATGTTTATTACACACTACTTATCAGTGATGCTTGCATAACTGAACTTTTCTGTTAAGCATATATCATTGGTGATTCACATATAACCTCAAGCTACTGTGGAGAAGTGGAAACTTTACCATAAAAATACATTACCCATGTCCTAACAGAAGTCAAACAACTCCGTAACACTGCAAAAAAGCTAATAATAAGGGATCAAAAATCATACTACAATAAACTTCAATCAGAAAATGTATCCAACCCAAGAAAATTCTGGGACTCTATCTCCTCCCTTTTCCACCGAGGCAATAAGGATAATCCATCCCCTAACCTAAACCTTACTGACCTAGAAAATGCCTCTAACTTCAATACCTTCTTCATAGAATCCATAGCTAAACTCAGCACGAGCTTCTCTCACCACTCTCAGCCTTCTCCGCCAACCAACCCCTCTATATCTCCACACAATCTGACTACCCCTACTCCTACTTTTAGCTTCTCTCCTGTTTCTATAAGCAAAATAAAGAAGGTCCTCCTTCAGCTCAAACCATGCTCCTCTGCCCCAGATAACCTACGCACAACTTTCCTCAAATTGTCTGCAGACAGCATTGCCCACCCCATCTCTATCTTAATAACCTGATCCATACTAGAATCATACATCCCTTCACTATGGAGACACGCCTTTATCATTCCACTCCATAAAGGAGGCAAAAACACTGACACTTCTAATTTTCGGACCATAGCCATCCTATACTCACTATCAAAAATCGTGGAGAAATGTATTTAATCCCAAATGATGTCCTATATGACCCAAAACAACCTACTAACCCATACACAACATGGTTTCCATCCCGGGCATAGTACCATCACTGCCCTCCTCTCCTTTCTAGATTCCATAAACCTTGCTCGTGACTCTGGCAAAATAGTTTCTACTCTGTTCCTTGACCTCTCCAAAGCCTTTGATATCATTTCTCACCCCTTACTATTATCCCATCTCTCCTCTCTCAACACCCCCCCCATTATCACCTGGTTCACCAGCTACCTCTCTGAAAGGCAGCAAGCTGTCAAATGGAAAAACTCACTCTCTTCCTTTCTACACACCCCTACTGGAGTTCCCCAGGGTTCCATCCTAGGCCCCCTCCTCTTTAACATCTTCATTAATAACTTCCACCAGTCTCTCTCTGATGCCACACTAATTCAATATGCTGATTATTCGACCATTATTTGTACAGCAGATACCCCCTCTGACATATTTCTCAAAACTCAGTTAGCATTCTCTAATACCGAATCATGGATGCATAGTAATCACCTCTCCTTAAATGTCAATAAAACAAAGTTAATGATCTTCTCCCAATCCAAAAACACCAATATAGACAAAAACCCTTTTGCAGTGACTACTCAGAATAACAGCCCCATAGAAATAGCATCACATACAAAACTGCTCGGTGTCATAACTGATGGAAATCTAAAATTTGACATCCATATCCAAACTAATATCAAAAAACTTGCCAAAAACTAGGTCTCCTGTATAGACACAATCATCACCTTACCCCCTCCACCAGACGCACCCTTACCTCTACTTACCTTCTTCCCTCTCTTATGTACAGTGGCCCCCTATTCACTGATCTTCAGCTAGGCTTACAGGCCAAGTTGGAAGCTTGTTACAATAAAATCTCCAAATTTGCCACCAACTCCAGAAACTCATCGCATCACTGTCTCTCACTCCACTCCCTGAAATGGCATGAACGTCCTAACTACCTCACATTCCTTAGACTTACTATTGCTCACAAGCTCATATTCAAGCCTTCTAGTTGTCCTTCTCTGTCCACCTCTTTAATACCCTACATTCCCAACTCTCTAAGATCAGAATACCACAATCTTCTAAACATATATAAGCCTTGTCGACCTCCATGGCCACCTACTATTATCCTGTTCCCTAGCTAAACTCTGGAATTCTCTCCCTACCACCCTTCAAAATACTCAGACCCACTCAAACTTCAAAACTCCTCTCCAATCTCACCTCCTTTCAATGTGGGAATGTTCCTGTATCCCTACCACATAAATTCTTTAACACCATCTCCCATGCACTATATACCTCAACCTTCTATCACTGTGCTCTCTTACCCTTTGCCTCTACTTCATCTCCTACCCTATACCTCATAAACTTCCCCCCAACCCACTCCTTTTCTCCACTATATATCACCTTTAACTCTCCCACCTCACCTTCTTCTCTCTGTCCTCTCCTCATAGTTCTAACTTCCAAAAAAAGCTTTTTTATCTGTATATAAATGTTTTGCTTACATGTTTTTTCATCTGAAATGCCTGTACTTTTAATATGTTTAGACTGCACAAATCTCACTTTTGAAAATTATTACCTAGGATTAGAAATGTTATGTCTTTTTTAAAAAATTGTATATTATCTCTATATTTTCTACCGTTCTACTACTTTCTGTAATTACTATGCATAAAAGGAAGTTTTCCTGTGGCAATGAAAATTAATAAGCTAAGTTTCATTTTTTTTCCATTCTTTGTCCCATGGGTTTGATTCCCAGATTGTAAAACATAATTTTAACAGTGCGTAAGTCCCAACAGCAAGTATGTCACAATTCATCCTATTTATTCTTCCAAACACAAGCCAAGCCATTAAGCATTTCACTCCTGAACATTGCAACAACTGACAACAGGCTGAGCAGCACGCATGGCAAATCTGACTGCCATGTTTCACACCTTTAGTGCTATTTGATTTAAGTACTTCCAATGTGTATTCCAAGGAATCCATATACTTGCAATTGCACAAATGTAGTTGGCAGGGCTGTGCATCCTTACACACAACCTGTTATACATGAGATCTGAATTTGGCACCAGTTCAGACATATATTTTTAGTCTGACTTCTGCAGATGTGGCTGGTGATGGAGGGAATGGTGCTAAATTTAGAGAACAAAGGTTGGATACTGAGAAGTCCAGGATTATTGTGACACTCCTCATGAAGTTCTACAGCTGTAGACTACTGCAGGGGGGGGGGGGTATGCTTGGTTTATTCATAAGGCTGAGGCTTGAAATAGGTTGTGCAAGGCTGTCTCCAGTGCAAATCGCATTCCACACTCTGGGGAACAATGTCATCACCACTACAATGATCTGACAAAGCATAAGCAGAATCTCCGAAGCCAGTGAGAGGATGAATTTGGGATTGTGAATGCCCCTCAGTTGTATAAGTATACTTACCCATAAACTGTCTGTGATACGACATTAATTATATAGCCAACCAATGCAGTTATTCATTATGCTTTCAGATATATATATATATGTGTGTGTGTGTGTGTGTGTGTGTGTGTGTGTGTGTGTGTGTGTGTGTGTGTGTGTGTGTGTGTGTGTGTGTGTGTGTGTGTGTGTGTGTGTGTGTGTGTGTGTGTGTGTGTGTGTGTGTGTGTGTGTGTGTGTGTGTGTGTGTGTGTGTGTGTGTGTGTGTCTACCTTCTTTCCACAAAAACACATTTCATTGAATCCAAGTTGAGCGACTCCACTTCTCTAAAATGCTGTTCCATTGAAAGCACAGACTGCCAAAATCCTATCCCTCTGAAAGGAACCACTTGTCCACCATGGTGAACTTTGCCCTTTCTTCAGTGTAATGTGATCTTGGAGTTTGTATATTTAAGTAAAGGGGGCTGTGGTGGGCGAAGCCCCCCACTTGGTTGAGTTTAGATTTGCTCCATTTATTTTTTTTCCCATGGTGGCTAAGTGGTTGCTCTCACAGGGAAAGGATTTTGGCAGTCCATGCTTTCGATGGAATGGCGTTTCGGAGAAGTGGAGTTGCTCACCTTGGATTCATTGAAATTTGTTTTCGTGGAGAGAAGGTAGACCCGTATATATATATATATATATATATATATATATATATATATATATATATATTTTTTTTTTTTTTCAACTCTATAGCTGCAGAGGAAATAGCAGAAAACTCTGAGGTGCACCAGTAGAGACTAGCTCATTTCAGAGAGGCATGTGGTAAGGATGCCTCAAGTCCAAATGCAAGTCAAATAAAGTATTTTCAGTCCCTCACTCCCTAGCATCTTGAGCAGGCATACCTCAACTGTGGTATCAAACATGCATGCCTTCTCATATAGCTCTTGCTGCTTGCATTAGGCAGTCATTGGGTTCAATACCTAGAAGCAGCAATTAGGTTTTATTACAGGATATCATTTATAAAATATTAATGCCAGGAACAATTCAGTTATGGTAAGGAAAATTATAACCTGTGAATGCATATATCCTTTATGGCATAGGGAACTAAAGCAGCTGTTTCATATATCCTAGCAGTGAGATTTGTTTATTCTATGGCACATTAATACCTTCCCATCATATCTGGATGAGGAAAAGGTGTACAATAGTCAATTATCATATTTATTTAAGTATTGAACAAAAAAGTATATTGAAAAAATAAAATAATGTGACATGCCAGACCCATGGATCTAATTCTCTCAATTTTTTTATCCCCCACCCTATTTTTTCTTTGCTGTTTGCATATCTTGTTGTTGAAAACAAAATGGCCAACAGGACAGAGAGGTAGACTGACCAATGTGGCTTGGCCTGCCATACCTCAACAGATGGCAGCACAGACACCCAACACTTTGGGTAAAAAGCCTGTCAGTGTTGTCTCCACAATGCCTGCCCTACCTGCTCCACCTGTGTCAGTTAGCTGTCACCTGGCTGCTGGTGCAGTGGTAACCTTGAGGAGCTGCACTGGTGGAGGTGGTAATTCTGTCACTTGGCAGGAGCTGAAATGTCAGGTGGATGATATAATGGAGAGGGCATTTAGTGTCTGAATCAGTACGGCTGAAAGGTATTGTGTTGGATTGAAACAATGATGTCACATCTGGCAATGACAGAGACAGCTGGCATAGGAGACAGTGATGACACTGATGATGGTTCTGAGCGTGAGGATTAGATTCTCAGTGTTCTCAAGCTGAATGTGGATGCACCTCTGATGTCCCCTACCTCTCCAAAGTCCCCCATCCTTTTGTGTCTATCACCATCTCTCTCTGTCTTATATGTCCTGTATGTCTGCACCTGCTTCCTAACCTACCCTACCAACCTAACCCTGACATTCCTAAGCCTCTTTCCCAATATTCCTCTTGCTATAGAAAAATACAGAAAATGGGCACCTGTCCCACAAAAGAATTATGCTCCATACACAACTCTTCACTTCACCTACATGTCTTCTTGGCACACTTGAATTTGTCCAGTTGGCTATACAACATTATTCTGTTGTTGTCACCCATCCCTGGTGAAGTGACTCTCCAAAGTCATGAAATTCTTTGTACAAATCTACATTTAGGTTCTAAAGAAGTGGATAGCTAAGGTGCTGTCCCACAACCCTCCTGCAAATTTCTGTATCCTTTTCCCTGTGTTCTACCATCTCCTTGCCTCCCATTTTCACCATTGCCCTATCAACCCCTTTAAACTTGTCAAAAATAGAATCACACAATACACATGGCCAGAAATGGCCCATGGAAAAGCCTTCACTTTTTGTCCTCAGTATTTGTGTGGAGGTTGGCATAAAACACCAGTGCTGAGTGAAGCTGAATCCTGCTTAACTTCCTATGGAAAAAGCTGAAGATTTTAATTTCAGCCACAGTAGTCCAGTTACTTTTGTACAATTGTGCTGAAATCTGCTGCACTGTGGGAATACAGAGTAAATGTAGACTAAAGTCAGTATTGTGACTCAGGTACTTTAACATCTCTTAGGCTGCACCTTGTAATGAACTTAAAGTTCCTATGGGGCATGTTGAGATAATTCCCCTGTTTGCAGACTAATGATTTTGCATACTGTCATGGGCTCGATTACAGCTGTAGGTCAAATTATTATTTCATGATATTTCATATTCCTATCATATAGTTAACTGCAAACATCTATATTTCTCTCCATTTACAACATTTCATTAACATACCATTGTAATTGTGCAACAAGACATCATTTGCAAAACCACTGCAGGCCCAACAGGGAGATTTTGTAAGCCAGTCTTATCCTGCTTATGTCTTAGTATTCATAGTACTCTACTACCCCTTCTTTCTCCATATAATAAGCACTTTACTGTACGGAGCATGACAACTTAATAATGAGCTTATAAGTAAGAGTAATTTGCCATACAGATGGTACTGCATATCCTACAAAAAATGTTGTTGCTATTCCTCTCTCCATCTGTCTCTGTGCTCACTCTTTCATCTTCAGTAAGTTGTCAGTGTCTTTCAAATTGGCTTATTTAAATAGTGCAAAGTAATAATTCCTTTATGACATGATGAAATAATGCTCACATGGAAAGACAGATTTTTGATTACTTTCAAGGTTCTAATCCAGGCATTACTTAAGTGTACTGACTGTTTTTAACACACTATTTTATGTGTAGCTATTGGCTACATATTGTTATGTCAACATTATCCAGCTTCAGTCATAAGCTCCTTTGTCCCTGCCTTCCACTCATACTGTATATGTATCTTCTCCCTTCTGTGTCATTAGTCTTCCTCCTCCACATTTATATGATGTCTGGTGTCAAACACCAACTATAACTGAGGCTAAATGGAAGTACACAGTTTGTGGCAAAACCTTGTGAATTTTTGCCTTCAGCTGGATTACTCTGGTGCCTTTCTCACGGCTATGCTTAGCAATGTTTAGTCAGGTTAATCTACTTTTGACCAAGCTGCAGAGGTGAATGTACAACTTACAGTTGTCAAGAGGGAAATGAAAAGTAATACATAAATTCTTCTTATCTGCAATTTGTTGTCACATGGGAACTTTGTGAAGTAGGAGCTCATATGTTGTTTGCTCAGATACTACTCAGGTCTGTATATTTTTCTTGCAATTCTCTCAAGGTTTGGATCCAGATATATGCCAAATTGTTTTTGGATGTTTTGTTTAATTCTTTTGGATGTAAATGTTGGCTACACCTTTTCTTAACACATTATCTTGCTACTATACTAAAGTGCTTACCCCCAGATGTGAATTCTACCTTGTCCTGATCTTGCATGAGTAATTATCATACATTTCGACCTCTTAGAGCAAGAAATCTAGACAAAGCCATAAATAGTGGGGGGACAAAGGCCAAAAATAGGGACAATTTTTAAATATTGCTCTTACAAACTTAGAAAGTAGATAGAAAAACAGGTTTTGCAATTAGCATGAATTTTCTGAAGGGTATGAAGTCTAAAATTCAAATGTCTGTCATTATTTTTTGACTTCAGTCTTAAATGACTTGCCAGTAATTTGCTAGAAAACACAACATTATGAAAAACAAACTAAAAATAAGAGGCAAAAATCTGGACATTCTGTGAAAATCTGTACAGTTGAGAGGTATGGTATGGTAATAAAGCATACAGTAACACTAGACAAATATGTGCAGAAAAGAAACAACTATTCTCTGTCTCATATCGCCTACTTAGAGGTGATCTCTGCTTACTTTGCAAAAGCATGTCTGACCCAGCTCTGTTAGAGATGCTACATCTAAAGAAATCCCAATCCCTCCACACCACACACTCCAGAGACCTCAACCTCATTACCACAATCAACAGACATACTGGAGGGACAGGTTCATAACCCAGAGACTGCCCATGCTATGGAATAGACTTCCCATACATGTCAAGCAGAGCACCTCACTGACCCTCTGCAAGAGAAATCTTGATGAGTGGATGGGGAATAGAAAATTCACCCCGGGGATAACTCCAGTGGCTCTACTCGACAGAGGCACTGGGAACTAAGGTCAGGTGGCACAATGAAAGGGTAATCCTATGGCTAGGCTTGTAAAGGCCTCAGGGCCATTAGTCAAGTACACACCTATGAACCTATGAACTAATGTGTTAGTATGTCTTTATTGTGTATTCCTGTCACCAACTGCCCACCACGTCTGTGTCATCCATTAAACCTCTTTGATTCACAACTATTTCTATAAGCCATGCTTCCATCAGCAATAACATGCTTAGTCTCTCATGTGTTTTGTAATACACCTCTAGTGTACATATAACAATTGACGAACTGCAACAGCCACAAGATATATGTAAGTCATGACACCTGAAACATTTCCCTAACACATATCTGTTCTGTACTACATCTTTATACAAAAGGCATCACAGAGGTCCATAGAATACTGTTAATTATGTATGTATTTATTTATTTGGCATTTGTTTACCGGGAAAGTCTAACTGGGTCATGAGGTACCATTTTCAGTGGAGGCCCAAGGAGAAAAGCTCCAGATACATATGGTTAACAGAATGAAAAACTAGACAGACATAATAAAGTCATAACATTCAAGTACAAATATGAAAACAACACATTAATGAAAAAAGCCAAAAAAAAGCCAATGAAATCACACTGCTTTAATAAAAACCTAAAGTAAGCACTTTTGTCTCTCTGCAATCAATCAGAGACTTCTTCAGACTGAGGATGACAGTAAAATTAACTATTTTAAATACAATAATAATCACATGATCTAAAACGCATGACTAAAAGTACAATTAATGTCTTAACCCCTTCCTTTTTAAAAATATAACAAAATCCTCATGATTGTTTAAGCCTGGTGGAAAACAAGCATTCAACTTTACTTGCCAACAATGTTCAAGCTACCTGAGCTCATCTTCTGGGTTAAATACAATTTGCACATTTTGTAAAGTTTCTAATACAATAAATTTGCTATCTGCCTTACACAATCCATTTTTATAATGCTTACTTTGAGCATTCTTTTCATCACCTATTTGTACAGCATGTCTGTGTTCATAAATCCTTCTATTTAGTTCATGTGTTGTCCTCCCTACATAAAATGACACGGCACACAAAAAGCTAAATAAATCATAAATTTAGATTTTCATGTAAACGTTCCTTTTACGCTACTCTTATTTTTGCCCAACACAAATCCACAGAATCAGTGTACAAAAATTACACATATTACAATTGTAACATTTGACCATTCCCCCTTTTTAAAATTTTTATTGGCTTGTTTAATTTGGCCTGGAAAAATTTTTTACAACTCTTTGCCTTCTTTTGTGTAAAACAACACATTACTTTGTCAGAATGAGACTTGAACAGACATAATAAAGTCATAACATTCAAGCAAAAAGTTTGAAAAACATTAGTTTGCCAGAATAAAAACTCAACAGACATAATAAAGTCATAGTGTTCAAGCTTAAATTATATGGAAATCCTGATAAAAGGAAGATACAGCATTATTTACATAATAGATGACTATCATAATGATTATTAATAGTCTAGAGGTCATGGAGTATGGTAACAGATTATATTGGTGAAAGTGTAGGATGGTATGAGTAGAGAAGGGTGAGTTGTAATAGAGGGGATAGTAGGAATAGTTGTGGAAAAGCTATAAGAATAACCTCAGGGGAGTATGTGTAGATGAAGGGAGGGTAGGGTAAGTTGTATTTGGGATAGAAAGAATAGACATAGAAAAAGGTATAAGAGTACCCCAGCCTGGACTCATACAGGAGCAAATCAAAGCTTTGTTGAAGTATTATTTTACACAGGTTTTGAAGGACTGTATTAGTAGCAGTTTTGATAGTTAAAGGAAGGGAGTTCCATAGTTTTGCCACAGAGCAGGAGTAAAATCCTAGGCCTGGGGTTTTGTTAGGTTTTTTAGTTGTGAGGAGATGTTTGTCTTCAGCTCTGAGATGTCTACTTGGGATATAAAAGCTGATTAATGAGCTAAGAGCAGGTCAAACTAGTGGGTTGTGGATGATTTTGTATACCCTAGTAAGTTGTACGTATTGGAGGTGGAGGGGGAGTTCAAGCCATCTTAGGGAATGTAGGGCTTTACAGTGATGAGTTAGAGGGGTTGTGTTTATGGCAAATTTGGCAATTTTGTTATAGCAGCTTTCTAGTTTTTTTTTTTTTCTTAGAGAGGCCTGTAATTTAGTTAAAATTGGGGCCCCATATAACAGTGAGTGCAAGAGGTATATTTTGGTCATGGTAGCTACTGTGAGGACGTTTTTATTCCCGAATACCATGCCTAGTTTTTAGGGGGTTTTATACTGTTTTGTATGTGTAGGTCAAACTTGAGATTGTTGTCTATTGTGACACCTAGTAGTTTGGTATGCCAAACCAATTCAATTTCAGTTTTGTTGGCTGAAAAGATCTTGAAGTTTGTTTTGTTGGAGCTATTGGGCTTGTGGGTGAAAAGAAGGAGCTTTGTTTTTGTTTTTTTTTTTTTTGTTGTTTTTTTTTGGGGGGGGGTCAGTAGGAGTTCAGCATTAGAAAGCCATGTTTATATGGAAAAGAAAGCTTGTTGTGTTATGTGTTGTAGGTGAGATAATGTGTCTGATATGCAGATGATAGTGGAATCATATGCATATTGGATTAGAGTGCCTTCACAGGAGGATGTATGTAAGTTATTGATGAAGATATTAAATAGTAATGGGCCAAGGATGTATCTTTGAGGTACCCGTGTGGGGGTGATGTGTTATGGGGAAATAGAGCCCTGCCATTTTACTGCTTGCTGTCCATCAGCTAGGTAGCTAGGAAACCAGTGATGTGAGGAGGAGAATAGACCAATGCTCAAAAGTTCTTTAGGCAGTCTGGGGTGAGATACCATGCAGATGCTTTTGACAAATCTAGAAATACTTCAGATACTAGTTTGCCAGTGCCATATGCTTTGTTGACAGGGTCCATGAAAGGTAATAAGGCTGCTGAGGTAAAGTTTGCAAGTCTAAAGTCATGCTGAGTGTAAGAAAGTATGTTGTTGTGTGTAAGATGGTGGAGAAATTGTACGTGCACACATTTTTCTAGAATCTTGGAGAGGGGGGACAAGATTGTAATAGGACAAAAGTTTGTGATGTCAGTGGAGTTTCCTGCCTTATGTAAAGGGATAATGTGTGATCTTTTCCATAAGTTAGGGACATGTGATTCAGCTATAGATCTATTAATTAAGGTGGCGATATGGAATGCTATTGCTTCTTTGGCAAGCTTTAGGTATTCTGTTGGGAGGTTGTCTGCTGAGGTTGAGCAAGTTTTCAGTTTTTGTAGTAGTTTTTTTTTTTTATTTGAGATAAAGGGATTTGCTGAAAGGCAAGTTGGGGATGGTTTAGTTATTGATTATGAGTGAGGGGTTGGTTTTGTGTGTGTGTGTGTGTGTGTGTGTGTGTGTGTGTGTGTGTGTGTGTGTGTGTGTGTGTGTGTGTGTGTGTGTGTGTGTAATATGTGGGGTGTGTACAGACTAGTATTGTGACTAGACTAGTGGATGGTGCAATGGTGCGGCGGTAACGTTGTCTCCTCACAGCAAGAGGTTCTCCAGTTTGATTTTTGGCTGGAGTGCCTTCTGTGTGGAGTCAGCATGTCCTCCCTACATTCATGTGGGTTTTCTCTGGGTACTCTGGTTTCCTCTTATGTTACAAAGACATGCATATGCAACATTTCTCCCTGGGCCTCCACTGAAAATTGCCTTTGTTCCAAGTCAGACTTTCTTGGTAAGCAAATGTTAAATAAAATAAAAATAAATTGTATTGAGGGTATTAGTAGAAGTAGTAAGTTAGAGTGTATGAGTTGGGTTTACTTTTAGGTTGGACATGGACACTTTAAAGTATGTGTTGGATTTGATTGCTGTTTGAAGAGGTGGTATATTGGGGTATGGACTGGGATTATTTTTATTTCCTGGGTTGAGTAGTGGCATTAAAGAGGAGCAATTTTTGTGGTTATCTTGAATGTAGGAACAGTATGATTTTTTGTCATACAATATCTGTCTTTTTGTTGGATTGCAGAGTTGTCTGTAAAACTGAAGATTTATGTCATTGTATTCTTTAGCCAGGCAGTCCATGTTTTGTCCCTTTCATTAGAATTTTACATGATTTGGTGAGCCATGAGGCGTGGTTAAATTTTATTCTTGTCATTCACTGAGGGGCTAGGGAGTTAAGAATGCTTAGGAAGGTGCTGTTTAAATGTTCAACTGCATCATTAAGGGGAAGTCTTTTTAGGATGGACCAGTCTATAGCTTTTAGAGATTCAGTAATACCTGTTTGCTGATTTTTTGTAGGTTGCATATAGATTTGAACTTGTGTTGATTTATGAGTTGAGTGATAGTTGTGTGAGTATAGGCTGAAATGTAGAGTGATTAGTTCTTTTGTCTATGTAGTAGGAATGGGACCTGGGTTGGGGTGAATGTCCCTGCACAAGTTTAAGACCATGAAAGAGCATCTAGTTATTTTAGGAGTTTGAAGCAATTTAGGTATTTGTATTAGTTTAAGGTTGTAGTGGTTAGTATTGGGGACTTTAAGGTGGGAATAGAAGATCATCAGAATAGAAATCAGTGTTGGGATTATTTGGAAGAAGCTTGTGGTGGAGGGATTGAGTGGTGATGATGAGGTAATAGTTGAGATATACTTTTGTAGTAGTACTGCTGGAGGAGTTGTTACATGCATACAAATATTTCAAGCACGGGCATTAATGTCCTTCTAGCTTGCCAATATACCAAAACACTTATTTGCATAATAAGTGTCCAGGCTGTTCTTAAAAATATCTAAACTAGTACTTGCTTTAATGTAGTTTGGTAGTCTGTTCCATGCATCAGCTATTCTGTCAGAGAACCAATTAGTGCACTTCTCATTCCTATAGAATATTCTGCATAGGTTGTGTCAAATAAATTATCAAAGAATCAGACTGTAAAATCATTAGGCTTTTTGAAATGACAGTCACCAACACAGCAGATTCAGATACAAGAAACTTTACTAGTGTACACCAGGAGGCAGAAAACCATACAGTACAAGTATAGAATTCTGTCTAATTACATTCAGGAAGTGTTCAATATTTTATAGCATTTACAATTAGCTTTGCCCACCTTACTGACGTGGTCAGTCACAGGGCACCTACATCACTATAGTCCACAATATTCTATTCATAAGAAAGTGCTGAGGTTATACTTTTTAAAAGTTTTCCCATGAGAATAATACAGCCTTGCAAAGCACCTGGTCAGTTATAATGTCTTTCTGTAAATGTTATTCTTTCAAGGTTTCAGTCCTGCTCGAATACAATAGTCAGTACAGTTCTTAATATGCTTCTTTGTTCTTTTCGCAACATTAACTTTTAGCAGCTGTGCTGATAATATTCACAAGGCCAACTATCTCAGAGGAAGGAAGAAAAGATTCAATGCCTTATACATGCATTTTCCTGACCCAGCAGATAATCATTAGTGAAAAACATAAGCTTGCTGAGCTGGCTACTGCCAGGGTCAGAGTTCAATCACACTGCAGCTCCAAAGCTTCACGCAATTACATGTAAGATCATTCTTACTGCCATATTGTAAAATAGAATAAAATGCATTACATACTATTTGCTTTTAAACTAGCACTTCATATATGTTTAATTACATATTTTTCTAACATTCTCCCTCCTTTTAATACTTTTTATTCTATTCAGAAACATAAACAATATCATTTCGTTCCCTAGCCTTCTCCTTTTAAGGACTTTTAACTAGGGAAGTCATTTAATCTATACTTTAGAAAAAGCATCATCTGAAATCAATCTTTCAAGTTCAACATCTTGGTAAAAAGTTTCAGTAACAGATATATCAACAAAATCTTTGATTAATCTTTTCATGCAGGGAATTCCACAGCAAGCACATGCTCCTATTAGGAGTATACCCACACAAATAGCAATTAAAAATGTTCATTAGGATGGAACCCCACCCCCCCAAACAGATTCTGGAAAAAGTCCGTCAGTGGGTTTGGACCTGGTTTAGTCATTGCTGATACTTGCTGAATTACCTCTAGGTGATTATTTGTCTCGTGACGATTGTCAGGGATAAAAGCACAGCATTCTTCTTCGTGTACCACCTCTTGCTGCTAGGGTGAAGTAAAGAGCCATTCGATTTTGTAGCACAACAGTTCTCATTGCATTCAGTTCATCAGTCACCAATTCTAGGGTGGAAAATGTTGCCTTACTCATTACTTCGAGAAGTCTCGACAGCTTTCTCAGCTCCCAGATCGATTTGACTGCTCCATAGGCTGGTAGTATTCCTGCCCAGGATATTACACTGTTACCCAAGTCCATATGAGTCAATTCACTTTTGTCTTTTACTGAATTATGGTCTTTCCAACCAGCTTCGATCTTTCCAACTGGATTCACAGGTTTCTTAACTGGACCTTCAGATTTTCGAGCTGTTTCCCTTACATTTCGTATCTTACCCAAAGGTAATTCTGCAGTATGTCTTATTGCTGGAACCAGATAACCCAAAAAACAACTGCCGGACCAATTCTCAGGTAACCATTTATATGCCTTTTTCCCACAAATAAAATCATTACTTTGGTACTAATACGTGTTATCCCTGCATGAAACATTCTCCTATCTTTAATAGACAATTGTTTAGTTAAGACTGGATTGTCACGTACTGCATTTAATGTAGTTTTCATTGAACTCAGATATGAATCATAGTTAGTATTACAAACAGTATCCCCACTTCTGACTTTAATGTAACATTTATAAGACATTGTTATATTACAATTACTCCAGCCCACCTGGAGGGTATCATTTTTGTAGAAACATACAACTCCTTTTTGTGTGACAGGTAAAAATAAAGCTATTTTGTCCTGTGATCTTACAGTTCCTGTATCAAAAAGCAAATTTTCCTAAGTCTCATTTATCCCCAGAGGGACAGCGGACATTAACAGTCCTCCATATGCTGTTGGTATAGCTGTACAAACCCAGCAATTTGAAATGTTCATAG
Organism: Protopterus annectens; assembly: GCF_019279795.1. Taxonomy (NCBI): domain Eukaryota; kingdom Metazoa; phylum Chordata; order Ceratodontiformes; family Protopteridae; genus Protopterus; species Protopterus annectens. The sequence goes on along the minus strand of NC_056746.1, from coordinate 998,280,161 downwards.
TCTCTGCATACACACGTTTCATGGCCAGGTATGTGTTAAAATTTGGATGCCAGTCTATAAACAGTTCATCACGTCTTCTCACTTTCACTCATGTGGTTGAGTGCAGGAAAAAACCACAATAAGAGAAAAATTGTCACACTTATAGTCAACAAATGCACAGCTAACAAAATAATTATGCAATAGTTCTGGGGTTGCTCTGCTTTTCTGTTTGCTTTACTCTTGGCCATTTTGCCCTTGTGTATCAGTCACAAAGTTCTTATCAAATTGAAAGTTCTTTACCGGTTTACAATGCGTCAAATGAACCCAGGACATCCTCTCAGCTACTCTGACTGCAGTAGGCGTTGCCAACAGGACCTGGTACGGACCTTCCCACTTTGGACTCACCCTTTTCGTCACCTTCAACCAGATCCAGGTACATGGTTCCAAAACTGCTTCTACCAGTTTGTTCTGTCTTTCATCTGAAAAAGAGTTAAACTGCAAAACAGATTTATTCATCAACAGTTTCTTTATATAATTAGCTAATGAACTGTCAGCCTCCTGCTCTGCAGGCATGAGAGCTTTCCACTGAGGCACATAATATGCTCTCCCAAAAAAACATTTTAGAGGGAGTCAAACCTTTTACATTTATTTAGTTCTAAGAAATCCATACAAATAGTATGGAACAGGTATGGTGGTATAGGAAAACTTCCTTGCTTGATTTTAAATGCTCCTTGTGTATGGTGCTTGTTACAAGTATGACAAGCTGCACAAAATTTTTCTGTATAATTTATGTATCCATATGTTTGGAATATTCGATTTACTAACTGTACCATCCCCCCTGTTGAGACATGGCACTGCCCATGGCTCAACAAAGCTGCATATCTAAATAAATTAGACGGCAATATTATTTTTTTTTCCTTGGAAATGTACAGTCCATTCTCAAAAATTGCACCTCGTTTTACCCATTTTTGTTTTTCTGCTTTTGTAGTAAGCATCTGCATTGTTTTTAACATGTCTAAATCTAAAATTTCAGAGGGTTGTAATTCCTCATTCAAAAATAAACTTTTTGAGTCTGAGGCTGCTTGCTTTGCAGCTGCATCAGCTCGTGCATTACCTTTTGCAATCTTATTCTGTTGTTTTGTATGAGCTACACATTTACAAATAGCTACTTTGGTAGGTAACTGAATAGATTCTAATAGCTCTAAAATAAATTGCGCATGATTAATAGGTTTTCCACTGGATGTAATTATTTTTTTTATTTTTCCATTGTTGTGCAAATACATGTACTGTAGAAAAAAGCATACTGACTGTCAGTATATATGTTTACACACTTGTTTTTTGCTAAAGTACATGCTCTCGTCAAAGCTATCAACTTTGCTGCTTGTGCAGATAAGTTGTGTGGTAAGGATTGAGCTTTTAAAATTTCAGTGTCTGTAACTATTGCATACCCCACCAGATTCTTCCCTGTAGGACCCCTTCTGCATGAGCCGTCCACGTAATATGTCACTTCAGAATTATCCAAGGGCATATTTGTAAGATCTTGTCTAGGTAAAGCTAACTGTTTAATTTCCAGCAGGCAGCTGTGTGGTGTGCCCACCGCAGGAGTTGGAAGTAATGTCATACATCATTCAATTGTCATATGAGGTTGGCTCAGCAGTATAGTTATACATGAAAGATGTCTAGCAGGAGAAAGGTATGCCATTTTCTCTTGCAGTAAAATTATTGCAACTGCATGAGGCACTCTCAATGTGAGAGGGTGGAATAACACCACTGAGGCCGAAGCCTGCACTGCCATTGCTGCTGCAACTACTGCTTGTACACAGTGAGGCAAAGATTGCACCACTGGGTCTAACTGTGATGAATAGTAAGCTATGGGGCATTGCTTATCCCCATGTCGTTCTGTCAATACTGATGTCATGTACCCTTGCTTACAATTTACGGTCTGAAAGAACCGTTTGTGATAATTTGGAAGTCTTAAAACTAATGAAGAAGCTATCAACTGCTTTAACTTGCAGAAAGCCATTTCTGCTTTTGTTGTCCATTGTAAAATATCTTGTACTGACATTGGTGTCTTATATATCAAATCATTCAGTGGAGCAGATTCCAAAGCATAATTTGTTAGTTGTACCTAAGAAAGACATTATTTCTTTCTTAGTTGTTGGTTTGGGTGCTTGCAAAATTGCTGGTTTTTTTTTTTTTTATCTAGTATTCTACCTTTATTGGATATCACATATCCCAAATATTTAACTTGTTTTCTCCAAAGTTGTAACTTACTTTTGTTTACTTTGTGTCCTTGTATTGCTAAAAATTTTAATAATGCTACAGTATTCACCCTGCACTGCTGCTGGGTGGGGGCTGCTAGCAAGATGTCATCTACATAAAGTAGAATTTGACTACCTCCCGGTGGGGTAAACCCTGCCAGGTTGCTAGCCATTTTTTTGTGCAAATATTGTTGGGCTCTCACAATATCCCTGTGGTAGTCGAGTATATGTATACCTTTTACCCTGAAATGTAAATGCAAACCAATATTGACTATCAGGATGTATGGGTATTGAAAAGAAAGCATTGCTAATATCTACCACAGAGAAATACTTCTGTTGTGGTTTTAAATCATTTAACAAAGTATGTGGGTCTGGCACCGTAGGTGCTCTAGGTATTACTGCATTATTTACAGCTTGTAAATCTTGTACCATCCGCCATTCCCCGTTTGCTTTTTTAACAGGAAATAGGGGTGTATCACATGGTGAATCAGGAGATTCTACCAGTACTCCTTTTTTGAGTAATGCTGCTATTATAGGCTTAATTCCTACTTTTGCATCCTTTCCCAAAGGGTATTGTCTTTTCTGTGGTCTAAAAGCTGACTATGGGGTAATTGTAACTGGTTCTACTGTTCAAATAAGCCCTACATTTGACTTGCCTGTTGACCACAGAGTTGTTGGAATTTTACACAAGGCCTTTTTTTTTTCTTTTAATAAAAATGCTAATTAGCTGTCCTCACTAGATTGCAAGTGTACAGCTGTATGTGTCTGTGTCAACCAATTCAGTTTTTGTTTTTTGTATCCCTTGTCCTGACAGTTCTAAATCAGTCTGTTTCTCCCATCTTGTTACTTTTTTTTCCTAAGTCTGCCCATTTAACACTTGTTTTTTTTGTCAAGCTGACATGTGGCAGTCTATTGGACTTACACAATTTTATGAATTCCTGAGGTAATGAACAGCTTACTACACTATTTCCCTCAGTATCCCAATATAAAGTTTGTAACACTAGTCTATTAGCCGGATTTTTGAATAATTCTTGCTCATATTACTTATCAAGTCCCGGTGTGTTACAGTAGTATAGAGTACAATGTAGCAAATGCTGCTGATCAGTGTCAAGGGAGGGTACCTTACTGATGACTACGTTCATCAGTTCTTTGGTTACTGATCCTGGACCAGTCGTAACTAGGTCCTGGCTGTACCAATAATAGGCTTCATCCTCCGATCGCACCACAAAAGTATCCATTTGTCTTTGTGCCTCCATACCCTGCATGGTAGGAACAACTGCTATGCCAAAAATCTGCATAAGGTCTCTTCCCAGTAAGTTTACTGGACATTTTGCAGAAACTACAATTTTACTTTTCTGAGTCATACCTGAAACAGGGTCAGTTATTGCTATATCATGGGAGAGTGGTTCCCTGTATAGCTGTCCATTGCTGCTTTTACTAATATATAATCAGGTGATTCAGAATGTTCTGGTAAGTTGGAGGGGTGTATCAAAGTCCGTGATGCTCCTGAGTCATACAGGAATTTGACTTTCCTTCCCTCCACCAGAAGTGTCACTTCTGGTTTTGAATCTGCTAGGTAGAGCTCCAGGCTCAACAATGCTAAGTCTAAAACTTCACTTTTTTCATCCTCTACATCTGTTTGTACTTCCTCTATTCCCTCTACTACATTTACATTTTCTTTTTGTTTATTAACCTTTCCTGATGATTTTTGATTGTTATCACTATCATATAGTCAGTCCTCATTTCCTTTATCTTCTGTCATTGCTTTCTTATTTTGTTTACAGTCCCTAGTTAGATGCCCTTTTTACCTGACTGTAATACAAATACTTCAGCTCCATCTTCAGCAGTGAAGACTTGTGCCTTTTTTTTCTTTTTACTATTAAAGTGTCTTTCAGCATGTCTAGCATACTCAAGTAAGGCTTGTAGCCTGCTTGTTCGGTGATTTATCATATGCCTTGTAATAAAGCTACTGATAGGGGCAATGCAACCTTTTAAAAATGCATTTTTTAATTGTTGTTCATATGGGGAATTATGTGTTTGGTTCTCAGGAACCAACATACCGCTATGATTATTAAAGCATTCTAATAATCTAGCATAATATCCATCTATTGTCTCATTTTCCTGTTGTATGCATTGATTAATGCAAGTTCAGTCTGCTCTAAGTTTTCATTTCTCAGAGATTCTGTCTGTCAGACCTTTCACTCTGTTGTCTAAAAATGTTTTTGAATTTCTAAGCTTCTGTTTTTCTACGATTTGCTTCCTCAATCCACCTGTGTGCTTGAGGTATGCCTAGTTGGTGCTGCTTTTTTGCCTGACCTCCTGCATCAGATTTAAGTTGTTTAAGGAGTTTAACTAGTGTAAGTTTATCTAGTTTACCATCAAATTCATATTTGTTAACACATTTTGTATAATACCTAACATATCAGCATGCTGTAATTGCATGTATTTTGTCTCTTTGGTTAGGGGAGATCTTGCAAGGTTTTAGTGCACTGATTTTCCATGTCTTAAAAAAGACTGTTATGTAACCCTTTTCTTACTATGTGGAATCTTCTTCCCTCTGTTCAGTCCTGTCTAGAATGACTGTCTACTTTATTCTGTTTTCCTGATCTATGACCAAATATACAGTACTGCAATTCGTTCCTGATCTGCTAAAACAAATCTTAGTGACAATATACTGTAACCTGGTCCCTGATCTAAAACAAAAGTAAAGAGGGAAATTCTTCCTACCTGAGTCTCCTGGTGATGAAAGTGTTCAAATTCCGCTCTTCGGCCACAGATCAGAAAGTGGACAGCCTCTTTACACACAACAATTCAGTCGGAGGTCTTTTCACTCAAGAAGAACCATTTTGGCAACTTCTCCTGCGCAGATTTATTACCACCCATACACTCTGACCTGTAGCTTACCAAGGGAATTCCGGCTCGAAGGACCAAACTGTCAAATAAATTATCAAAGAATCAGACTGTAAAATCATTAGGCTTTTTGAAATGACAGTCACCAACACAGGAGATTCAGATACAAGAAACTTTACTAGTGTACACCAGGAGGCAGAAAACCATACAGTACAAGTATAGAATTCTGTCTAATTACATTCAGGAATTGTTCAATATTTTATAGCATTTACAATTAGCTTTGCCCACCTTACTGACGTGGTCAGTCACAGGGCACCTACATCACTATAGTCCACAATATTCTATTCATAAGAAAGTGCTGAGGTTATACTTTTTAAAAGTTTTCCCATGAGAATAATACAGCCTTGCAAAGCACCTGGTCAGTTATAATGTCTTTCTGTAAATTTTATTCTTTCAAGGTTTCAGTCCTGCTCGAATACAATAGCCAGTTCAGTTCTTAATATGCTTCTTTGTTCTTTTCGCAACATTAACTTTTAGCAGCTGTGCTGATAATATTCACAAGGCCAACTATCTCAGAGGAAGGAAGAAAAGATGCAATGCCTTATACATGCATTTTCCTGACCCAGCAGATAATCATTAGTGAAAAACATAAGCTTGCTGAGCTGGTTACTGCCAGGGTCAGAGTTCAATCACACTGCGGCTCCAAAGCTTCAAGCAATTACATGTAAGATCATTCTTACTGCCATATTGTAAAATAGAATAAAATGCATTACATACTATTTGCTTTTAAACTAGCACTTCATATATGTTTAAGTACATATTTTTCTAACAGGTTGTCTGATGATTGTCTAGTACTTTTTGATAATCCCAAACATTCCCAGAGGTAGCTGTCTCTAAATGCCCTATATACTTTTATAAGATCTCCTGTGAGGTATTTGTAAGAGACACTGTACAAGTTCAGATATTTTAGTCTTTCATAATAAATTTTCACACCCATGGGTGCTCTTGGTATATTTCTGCTATACTCCTTCCAGTTAACTCACATTTGTTTTCTTATAGGGTTTCCATATTGTTATTCCATACTCAAGTTTGGGTCTAATGTAACTAACAAACAATGACTTCATCATTTTTGATTTCCTAGACTTTATAAATCTTCTTATACTTTTATACTGTTAGGGAGAAAGGAGAAGAAGGAAGAGAAATGATAGGCATGAGTAAAACAGCATGATTGTTGTAGAGTGAGATAGCTTAAATGGAAGTAGAGGGGGGATTAGGACTGTTGGAAGTGAAGCAGTTATAGGGGGTAGAGTGTAAGTGAAAATACTGTGGGATAGTAGTGTAGAAAAAGGGGTCAGTGGTTAGAGTAATATAGGTGAGGTGTGGGAGGGGGATGTTGTGTAGTAGACTAATTGGAGTGTAGCTGGAATTGAAAAGAGTTTGCAGGAGGTGAAGCTAAAGGAAGTATAAATTTATAAAAGAAGAGTGATGGTTGGTCCTAGTATCTTCTCTGGAATGTAAGGGATAGAGGGGTATTAAAGGCTAGAGTATAATGATGCCAGAATAAGAGAAATGAGGGTTTATTTGGGAAAAGAAAAGGATACAATATGGAATAGATAGCTATTATTATGGAAGGTGCGATTATAAATAGATATAGTGCAAAGCAGTATGAGAGGGAGAAAGATAGTTGGGAATATGGCTAAAATTAAAAAGAGATAAGGAAGTAGAAAACAAGAAACAGAAGTGCATGTATAGAATTAGTAATGTGATTTGAGGAAGGCTTTGGAAAAAAGAGTCACAAGTGAAATGTATATGTATTAAAGTAGGAGGGGGTGGGTGGGAATTAAGGGTAGAGTAGGGTCAGGGGAGTGAAGCAAAACTGAGTGTAGTGGGCCTCCTACCCTCAGATTAATTTATAGGTCAATTTATAATTGAGAGCAATCACTTTATAGCCAGAACAAAGCAATTAACAAAGAGATGCATATAAAACAGGTTTTCTGTCATTTCCTTAGACTAAATACCTAGCATATGTAGTATAGTCTACTGGTCAAGCAAAATGAGTCAGTGACCAACTTAGTAAGGGGTTCTACTATTTCACAGAGCAGACATGTATTTAACTGAATAAAGTTAATATGCAGGAAGGTTCTTCATGACAAATATGTTTACATGAAACAATGACAAAAGTCTCAGTAAACTTGTAAGTGTATGGCTTTGTGACAGAACTCCTGCATTAGCAGGGTCAGATGCAGTGACCACAAGCTATGAAACAATGACAAACTTCCCATTCTATTGTCAACACTTCAAGATAATGGTAATGAGTGAGCTAATACTTTGCCATCAGCAGCACAATTCAGCTTGGCAGCACTGCTCTTCTGGCAAAAAGTACAAAAAAAAGTACAAATAATTCTTTGTTTAGAATGCACATTTGTATGTCTGTATTTATTTTTGCCAAACAATTTATCTTGATTTCAGAGTGATGTTAACTCTATTAATTCAGTTGGTTAATGTATGTCTGTTCTCAAATAGTTACAGTTGCAACTGTGTTACAATGTTGGTTAACCTAGTCATGCATAATCCATCACTGTTATTCTGCAGTGCAGTGTCTTTTATAATAAGTGATGTTTGTCTTGTTAATGCACATTGTGCAAGCATTAGACAAGGCAAGTGTGCAATCATCTCAGAACAAAGTAGCGGGAATGTTTGATTGATACTCCACTGGTTTACAACTGTGACTGTCATTGGCATCCCACACTGTGAAACAGGTACATGTCCCTCACAGTAATGCAATGTAAATGAACGGCATTATTTAATCTTACGAGAGAAGTATATAATTACATGAGACAATCACAGTGCTGTCTTGTTGGCCTGTCCAAACATATGCATTTGTCCCAAACCCTGTGATGCACAGCACCATCTGTTCCACACAGTGGATTTTTACGAATTGCAACTGTACTTTTTCACATAATTAAATTCAGACCTCTCCTGTGGTGCTTGTAAATAATACTGTGCTCTTGAGATTGTGCAATTAGATAGATAGGGGGGTTTGATGCTCAATGTTGGAAATTTGTGTGTGTGTGTGTGTGTGTGTGTGTGTGTGTGTGTGTGTGTGTGTGTGTGTGTGTGTGTGTGTGTGTGTGTAACACCTGGTGGTCTGTCTACTTCCACTGAGAAGAATAAATTTAATTTTGCACCAAAGCTCCCTTATCAGATTTTTAACAGAAACATCCTTTCTGCAACACAGTGATGAGGTCATCCTGGAAAAGTTCACTCTCTCCCCTTAGAGTTAACCTGTGGCACTTGTGAATAGTACTGTGCTCTCTAGGTTGTGTAACTGGAGAGGTAGGAGGTTCAATGCTCAATGTAAGTATCTTTTTCTGTGTGTGTATAATACTTCATGCCATGTCCACTTCCCCAAAGGAGAGTAAGTTTAACTTTGCACACAAAGCCCTTATCCCACTTTTAACAGTAACATCAATCGCTGCAATGCAAGGGTCGGTGATTGACTTAATGGTTAAGGTGTTTACCTTAATGACACAAAATGCAAGGTTTGATCCTCACTTTGGGAAGCAGGGCTAGGGCTAAAAAGCCCCCCTAGAGTCATTAGCCTAGTAATCAGCTATGAATTTATCAGGTTGGGGTTGGCATAATGGTTGCGGTATTTATCTCAAAGACAAGAGACACAGAGTTTAATTATCACTAAATAAAACTAAGTAGGCTGAGAGCCAGGCAGTGGTGAGATTTGGAAGGTACGTTAGCAGCAAATCTGGCCACTTTGTTATAGGCAGATTCAAGTTTGGAGAGTAGAATAGATTGAAAGTTAGTAAAGATTTGTGAGATATTGAAGAGGTTAGGAAGGAGGTAAGCATTGGCAATTGTTATTCTGGAGTCAGATGTGAGGAATCTTTTGTTTCTGTAAAGGAGGCAAGCTTTTGATGGGCTTTCTTAATGCAGTGATGAATGTGAAGGTCAAATGTCAACTGGTCATCTATGATTACTCAGAGGAGCTTAGTTTGGGTTTCAGAAGAGATAATGGTGTTGTTGAGTGAAGAGATGTTGAAAGAGGATTTAAGGTGGTGTAGGGGTTTTGGGAGGAAGAGTAGGATTTTAGTTTTTTTGGGGTTGCGTATGAGTTGTTTTTTTGTAAGCCAGGTTTCTGAGAGATTGAATGATGCTTGTGTGAGGGTTAAAAGTTCGGTGGGATTATCAGCTTTGGATATAATGGTGGAGTCAGTGTACTGTATAAGGGATCACTGTGGACAGGATTTGTGGAGTTCATTGGTAAAGATATTAAAGAGAAGGGGTCCAAGAATGGAGCCTTGTGAGACACTTGTTTTGATGGGGAGAAAGGGGGAGAGAGCAGAGAGACATTTGACAGATTGGTGCCAATCTGAAAGGTAGCTGCTAAACTAGGGTATAGTAGCTGTGGAAAGGTTAAGTTGAGAGAGTTTAGAGAGGAGTATAGGATGGGAGATGGTACCAAATGCTTTGGACAGATCTAGAAATAGGCAGGACATGAGTTTATTGTTATCTCTGGCTAGGGAAATAGTATTGATAAAAGAGATGAGAGCAGTGGAGGTGCTATGGTGTGGGTGAAATCCATGCTGGGTAGAGGTGATCAGATTAACTTGTATGTGGTGGGCCCAGATTTGTTTGTGAACACAGTGTTATAGTAATTTGGAGAGGGGGAAAGTATAGCAACTGGTCGAAGGTTTGAGAGATCAGAGGAATTGCCACCGTTATGTATGGGTATTGTACAGATTTTTTCCATAGAGTAGGAACAGTTGATTTGAAGATAGAGTGGTTAATTAGGATGGAAACGGAGTGTGCCACAGATGTAGCAGCAAGTTTTAGGAAGAGGGATGGGAGGCTGTCAGCTGAAGGGGAGCCAGGTTTGAGTTTGAGGAAGAGTTTTGTAATGTAGCTTGTGGGGACTGGCCTTAGAGAGAAGGGTGAATTTTCTTGAGAGGGAGTTGTGTGTGGTGGGGGAGGGAGGGGGGGGGGGGTGGGCATTGTGGATGGTGGGGGTGGGGGTGGGGAGAAGTCTGCATAAGTTTACTTATGGTGTCAATGAAATAAGAAAGAAGATGTTTGCAGTTTCAAGTGGTGAGTTGTTGGGGCAGGGGTTGTGTTAAGATGGATTACCAGGGTGGAGGATTTGGTTGATAGTGTTCCAGAACTCTTTGGGGTTTCTGGAGTGTGTAGTCAGGGGCTGACGGAAGAAAATGTTTTTATCATTATTAATGTGTTTTTGTAAGATTTCAAAGTTTGCTATAGCTTTGGAAGTGGGAGGTAGAGTTTATCTTGAGCCAGAGTTTCCACGCTGAGTCTCATTTTTGAATAAGTGAGCGAGTTGAGTTGGTGAACCAGGATGAGTTGTGGGATTTGAATCTGACAGTACGTGGAGGGACAAGGGAATTGAGTATAAGGAAGGTGGAGTTAAGTTATGAGACAGCATCATCAAGAGGTAAAGTAAAGGGGGTGGACCAGTCTATTTCAGAGAGAGTTATTGAATGTTTCAGGGTTGAAGTTAGACATTTTCTGGCATTTTTTGAATTTGTGGGGTTTGGGAATGTGGGGGGAGAGTTAGAGAATTTGTATTGGGCAGTGGCCACTGATGGAGTCAGGTAGTTTTTCTGGCTGATGATAAAGGGTGGGATTGGAAACAAGTATCCAGTCAATGATAGAACTGGAATTGGTGGATTTGTTGTGGAAAATGGGAGAGGAAATGAGTCGGGTGTACCCATAAAGGTCATTGTTTCTATAGATGCTGTATGCCTCATTTGTACTCAGAATTCTCCTGTGCTGCTGGTTGCTGATACTGTGCTCTATAGATTGTCTAACTAGGTAGGTAGGTGGATTGAGTCCACCCTTGCTTAAATAGTGTATCTTTGATTACTGTCATATACAGTTGGCTACCTCACAACAACTGTTATGTACACTTCCAATTATGAGATGGCACAGTGTAAAACTAGTACATTCTTGCATACCCAGGCAAAATACATTTTTGGCAACACAATAATGACATAATGTTTACATACCTGCAGTATCTCACAGCTATAGTGCGACTTTTAATGTGGTGAATGACTTTGATACCATGCTTTGTAAACTGTGTGCCTGCATCGGTAGGCTGTGTGAGAATAGTTGTGAGTGTGTCTTTCCCTCTTTAACCATGTACACTACTTTTCAAATACATATATGATGTGTAGCTGTACAGTATTATTGTTCCCTTCAACCACTGTTTAGCATAAACATCCAGTTAATAAACAATGGTGATGTATTCCATTCAACTGTCCACCATCACCGTTGTACACCAACATGGCGTGTGGTGCTTGCAATTCAGGCACTAATCTGTAGATTGTGATCTTGGGTAGTTAGTTCAAATCCAGAAATTACAGCTCAGACTACGTTGCATCGGTCTTATTGTGACTGTACATGCTGCTAACACTGTTGTCACACAAATCTGCTGTGTACATGTATAGATGTTGATTCCTCTTAAAAAAAGCTATGATAATTTCTCACATAGCAAGGCTTTTATTTAAAGTAATGATGACGTGTGATTATATTTTCCTTACATAACATTTGCAGTAAGTGTTCTCCTTTGGCACAAGGGAATGAGACAATATTCTGTATTTTCTTGCCTTGCTACAGCAATTACAGGCACACATATCCTTTGTAGCAGTAACATAATGTAATGCCTAGAAATACCAACATATCTCACAATAGTAGTGATACTTCTACTGTGACTCATTCTCTACTATATCATGTATTTTCTATAGTCAAATGCTCAAGTGTTCAAAATCCACATTCAGTGAATGTTAGTATTGTGTGGCCTTACACTATAATGTAAGAATGGCATCCATCACCATTATAATGTGTACGTCTACAGTTGGAGAGACCTTCCCCATCTCTTTTATCTCAACGAGATTGTTTATGACACAATCATATGATGTAATGACTTAGCATGGGTGAAGTGTCACACTTGTGTTAATGCTTTCATCGTGGCACATATGTCATTAGTCAGTAGATTTACATAGCTTGCTGTCAATTTCCAGAAAGGAAGCATTATACAAAGGTACTGATGATACACAAAACACATTTTATCTAGTTATTCATATCCATTTTCATGTTGAACAATAATATATGATCACATGTTGTGATTGCATGGCAGTGAAATGGTTATTTGTGGCATGTGATGCTGCACATGCTCCTGTGGCATGTGCACTGAGTGCTGGCTTGCATAGCATACCTATACAGATGAATGCAGTTCACTTCTGGAATAATGTGTGTGCACCACACAATGGAAGCAGCTTCCTTTGCAAAGAAGCATTGATATTGTACTGCTTGCTGTTTTGTGCACAGTAACATGCATAGCTCTATTTCAACATTCAGAATAAATCAGATTTGTTGACATTATATGTGCAAATCTTTTTTTATTTCACACATTGATTTCAATTGTTTGTGACAGCCTCCATTTCTATTTCTTGTGGCACATGCAGTTAATATAAAGCATAGCTCTCATCTGTCCAGATTTTCACAGAATGTCCAGATTTTTGCCTCATATGTTTGGTCTGTTCTCATACAATTTGTGGATTTCTGACAAATAAATAAGGACTGAAGTCACTAAATATTGACACACTTTTGAATTTCAGACTTCATATCCTTCAGAAAAAACGCATGCTAACACAACTCTTGATTTTCTGTCAACTTTCTAAGTTTATATGAGCAACATTTAAAATCTGTCCCTATTTTCGGGCATTTGCCCCCCCCATTATTTTAGACTTTTGTCCAGATTTCGTGTCCTAAGAGGTTGAGAGGTATGATATAGAGTTCTGTAGAGAGCCTGATATCATAGGCAGGAGTATAACTCAAGTGACATCTGTCTATAAGACAAATGTGTCAGACAGCAGTGGCTTGCACGCAGAAAATACTTATGGCATAGACTGAGGGCCATTTTGTTCAGGTATTGTCCTACTAGGTAGTACATCCATACTCTTTATGATAGGAAAGTCAATAAGTCCTTCAAGGGTATTCTTTATGACATAACCAGTATGCATATTTCTGTGGTGTCCATAACTGATATGTATCTCTCAGATATTTGTCCTGGCATGTGTTCAAAAATGATAAGCTGCAAATGTTTATTATGTCTTTATTGCTCACAGTCATGACTTATTTCTGAAATAATTATGCTCTATATTGCATGTCTTCATCCAAACATATCTTTATAACTGCAGTTCTTTTCTTCACACTTTACAGCTTAATAGTAGATGAGGGCTTCTATAAAAAGTTTCTTACTCTATAGCATGCTGCTAGATCATCAGAAAGTTTGATTGGGCCTCTGTCATGGCACTTTTTTGTGTGTTGATGCTGTGAAATGTTGTTATGTTAAAGTTCCCTGTAATTCTTTGTGAGCAAGCCCATTATAATGATGTATGTGATGTGGGTCATTTGTCAATGGAAAACTAGAAATCATAAAATGTCATCCGATCTGTGTTGTCATTTGTCACTTATGTATTTGAGTGTCATTACCATTTAGCATTTATATGACTATACAAGACATGCTTGTCTATCACATGTTTCTAGGTGATAAACCAATTTCCTATGGGCACCAATAACAGTTATTTGCAAAAATGGGTCCCTTTCTGATGTGTATGACGCAACAGCTGTAAGGTTAATTTCTTCTTGTGTATACATGCTGAATTTGACAATATAGCAGTGGTGATGGCTAGCATACATGCATTCCCTGTTTACTGACATTTGACTACCAGGAAAGTCCAGTTTGGTAGGAGGCCATTCTCAGTATTGCAACACATTTTAAGAATAATTTTACATTATTTAAAAATAATACAAAAAACAGCTACACTTTAAATAATTATATCGAATTAGACATAACATGAAAACATTGGTTAAGGATAGATACAAGTTATATGACAATGCTTTAATATTTAGAGAAATTTTAGCCAGTTTATAGAGAAATTATAGCACAAACAGGACTTGCAATATGAAGTGACAGAAAAGCAGGCTTATGGTATATTTAGAGAGAAACTTCTACGTGCACCGCTGTAAAGATAAATCCAATAAATAACACAATGCTGAGCAAAAATGACCTTTATAACACTTATATTTAGGGAGAAAGCCAGGGAAGAGAAATTGATAGAAGTAAGAACGTGAGTGAAGAAGGGAGGGTAAGGAGGTATAAGCTATGGCTAGGTATTTGTTCACATTTAGGGATATAATTTATACTGCTGTTGAGCAAGAACGGAGCCAGTTTTTAGCTAGGAAGTCTTTCAGAATGGTTTTCAAGGATGGGAGGGAAGATATTAACCTGATGAATACAGGTAAGGAGTTCCAGGCATTAGCAACATGGTACAAGTACAGACAATGCCCAGCAGATTTGATAGGTTTGTGGACAAAAAATAGATTTTGGTCATTGGATCATAATGACCATCTGGGAACATATTGGTCTAGAATGTTATTTAGTGCTGGACAAGCAGATGGATGCTGGATAATGTTACAGGTGGTAATAAACTCTTTATATGTTAGTTGATGGGGTAGTTCTAACTAATTTAAACTTTTTAGAGGTATACAATGATGATTTCTGAAAGGCCTTTGTTATAGCATTGTTGAAGCTTTGATTGTTGTGATGCCTGAAGGATAGGGATCACCATAAAGAAGAGTGGAGAGATGATAAGTAATGACAAGTGCAGTTTTAGTTGCACTAGTAAGAAAGTTTTTGGCTCTGTAAAGCATCCCTAATTTCTGATGAGTTTTTCTTATGCAATTTTGTAAATGCAGGTTGGATTTAATATTATCATCCACGATCATCCCTAATAATTTGCTATGAGAAGTAACTTCAATAGTTGTATTATCAATAGATGCTGGGGACTTTCATTTTTTTTTTCATGAGAGAGGGATTTGGGGAAAAAAGTAATAGTTTGATCATTTGGGGGGTTGAGCATGACTTGTGAGTTGCAAAGCCACATTTCAGTGACTGTTAAGGTTTCCTGAAGTAATTTTTAGAGTTGTTCATGTTGTCAGATGTACAAATGAGTGTGAAGTCATCTGCATATTGTACTAGGGAGATCTGTTGTGTGGATGTGTGGAAGGTGTTGGTGAGAATGTTAAAGAGGAGGGAACCAAGAATAGAGCCTTGTGGTACACTAGTGGTGACAAGGAGGTATGAAGAAAGGGTGATACCTATTGGATTGGTAGCTTTTAAACCATAGAAGGGTGGGCTAAGAAAGACCTAATGAGGACATTTGAAGTAAATGTTTGCTGTGACAAAGTGTGTCAAAGGCTTTAGACAAGTCTAGAAATAAGAAAGTGACTAATTTGCTATTAGTATCAATATAGGTTTGAAGTGCAGTGTGTCAGTGCTATGATAAGGACGGAAGCCAGATTGTGTGGTGGTTAGGAGTTCTTCCTGCATGAGATAGTTTAGCAATTGTTTTTTTGAATACATTGTTCAAGTATTTTGAAGGGGGGGTAAGATTGCTATAGGTCTAAAGTTACTAATCTCTGTTGAATTTCCTCCATTGTGCAGAGGGATAGTGTGGCTTTTTACAAAGACAGAGGGAAGATATGATTCCAGGACTGATCTATGTATAAGGATTGAGACTGGATAAGCAATGCTATTGCATTTATTTATTTATTTATTTATTGACATCTGTTGACCGGGAAAGTCAGACTGGTTCAGAAACCCATTTTCAGGGGGAGGCCCTGGGAGAAAATCTGTACATAAAGTACAGACATTTTTACAATTTACAGTTGGGTTTACACATTACATTCTATTCTAGTACAGAGAAATACAGTTTAATTTAATACATTATTATATACAGTTATAGATATAGTAAAGCTTATTGTGTAGATAGAGTAGCAGTTTACAGTTAAGACTATCTTGGGTACAAAGTATAAATATGTCTGTAAGAAGGTAAATAAATCATTGTAGGTAATAAGTTGTTAGTTTGTGGGGTTTCAGAGAGTGAAGGTTTAAGCATAGGATTACTGAGATAGAGGTATTGCGATGGTTAAGGACAGTAGCATAGAGCGAGAGATGTTAACAGGGTAGGTATACGAGTACAAGCAATATGTAGTTTGAGATGTAGGGCTTGGAAGAGAGGAGAAACAGGATGATGGTAGGTAGTGAGTTAGAGGAAGAGAGTGGGAGATGCTAGCTTATGAGGTAGGGGAAGATACTGGGAGATAAAGGTGGTGAGGAGCTAGTGGGAGGGGGAAAACAGGTAGTATGAGCTTATAGTTAAGAGATAAGAGTACGCATCCCTACTGTTAGTCTTTGGGATAGCCACACATCATGGCTTCCGTCCTTATCATAGTACTAACACTGCACTTCAAACCTATATAGATACTAATGGCAAATTAGTCTCTTCCTTATTTTACTCACTTGGAAAGTCATCAGCTGAAGTAGAGCATGGTTTGGGTTTGTTTATGAGTAGTTTTATATAGGAAGTGAGAACAGGTTTGAAGGTGAAAGTAGATGTGGTGATACATGGCTGTTAGGCAGGGTTAGGATTAGATGCTGGGGAATCTTTGGTTAGAGATGCTGTACTATCTATGAAATAAGAGTTGAACTGTATTTCACTTTCGAGTGATGAGTTATTGGGAGAGGAATTAGGGGTGAATTTTTGGCCAGGATGCAAGATTTATTTAATGCCTGTGCAGAATGTTTTTAGGATTGTGTTTACTATTATTCTGAAAGTTATAGTATAGTTTTTTGTCTTCATTAATTTGCTTTTAGTATAATTATGAAGCATTCTAAAGCTTTCAAGATGTTGTGGTGTTTTATATTTTTGCCATTCTGTCCATGCTTTTTCTCTATCCTGCATTAGCATTCTATTCTTTTTGGATAGCCAAATTACATTATTTTTTTTTAATCTCATTCTTTTAGGAGGTGCAAAGCTATTTAGGATATTCATGAAAGTTATACTGAATTAATTTACACCTTCATCTAAGGGGAGGATTTTTAGGTTCCAATTAATAGAAGACAGAGTAGTAATGAACATTTCTGGATTAAACTTGGAAAGGTCGTTTGTTGTTTTATAAGCATGTTGTTAAAGTGGATGTGTGAGATGTCTGGTTGCATGGATTGAGAGATGATCATTGAGACAGTCAGACATTGTACCTGCAGTGGTGTATTTGATAGGGTCTGATACTAGGATCCAGTCTAATAGGAATTTGATGTCTTGCTATAATGTGTAGGTTACTTTTAGTAGGTTTTTGTTGGAGCACCTTAGAGATCTAGGGCAGAAATAAGATTGAACTAGGTGTTTGAGTGCAGGGCAGTTGTTACGGTGGCAGAGGATGGAATGAGTGAAAGTTAGTTGGTTAAAAGTAAGAAGATTTGTAAGTTCAAGCCATTTTAGGTTGTGCAGGGAAGAGCAATAGTACAATCTGTATTAGAGGTTACAGGTGAATCTTGCTATTTTATTATAACAGGATTCAAATTTATTTAAATCAGTTTTTCTAAGGTTTGTAAAAAGTGGGGGTGCATACTATAGGGTGGAAAGAAGTTGAGTTCTGGATATGGCTTTTCTAGTGCAGTCAGTTAGGTAGGGTTTGATTCTATAGAGGGAGCCAAGCTTGATGTTCACCTTCTTGATAGTGATTGCTAGGTGCTTGTCATATCTGAGGTAATTATCTATGGTTACTCCTAGAAGCTTGGTCTGTACCACTGGTTCAATAATAATATTATTGGAGGAAGAGATGGTGAATAGGGCTGGGTGGTCAGGTAGTTTGTTACTGGTAAAGAGCATAAGCTTGATCTTGTTGAGATTAAGAATGAGTTGAGAGTCAGTAAGGTAGTTTTCCATGTTGTTGAAGGCAAGTTGAGCTGTTTGTTGAAATGCAGGTCAGGAAGGGACTGAACATATATGGGATAAGTCATCAGTGTATTGTATGATGGTAGCATTTTGAATAGCAGAGGAGAGTTTATTTGTGAAAACAGAGAAAAGTAGTGGTCTGAGTATGGATCCTTGCGGTAAGCTGACAGAGACAGGTAACTGAGGCGATAGTTGCTTATGCCATTTTACAGTCTGTTGATGGTCTGATAAATAGCTTTGAAACCAAGAGAGAGTGGAATGGGATACGATTAGGGATGCTAGCTTGTTTAGAAGTTTCTGATGGGAGACTACGTCAAAGGCATTTGACATTTATCCAGGATGATAGAG
Source organism: Protopterus annectens (assembly GCF_019279795.1). NCBI lineage: Eukaryota > Metazoa > Chordata > Ceratodontiformes > Protopteridae > Protopterus > Protopterus annectens. Next base: position 998,261,893 of record NC_056746.1, on the reverse strand, counting down.
GAAACATGGAGGCCGATGTTTCTAAGCTGGTTAATAGAATTAGTAAAACTAACAAAAGCAGTGGTGGTGGTGCTGTGCTTTGGTCTAAAACCATGCTGTGATGATGAAAAAAGGTTATTGTTTAGCAGGTATTGGAGTAATTGTGTATGTATGCATTTTTCCAAGATTTTTGCACAGGAGCAGAGAATAGCTATTGACCTGTAGTTATTCAGTTCTGTTGTAGTACCACCCTTATGTAGAGGTGTGACACCCACCACTGTTACCAATATGTAATGGGCACCAATATGTTTTGTCCCCACTCTGGGACAGTAATCAAGGAGCCTGAGGCCTCACCACTGACACTAGAGAGGGATGTGCACTTGGAATAAAAATGGCTACATCAGCATTTCCAGATGCAGACCTCTCTGCATCAACTACAGTGTCACTTAAGAGCACACAAGGAACACACTCGCCCAGGGTCTGGATGTCTCTATGTCTGTCTCCCTCCAGATCCTCAATAAGACTCCCCACTGGTGGAACTGTAGGGTTAGGTCCTCAGCCGAGTGTCCAAACCAAGTCCACCAACACTCTCTCTGTAAATCCAGTGCTTTGTGTCCCTGCCCCAAGTAGCTGACACACAAGTGCTGAAAGATTTCATTTTCACATACACACACCTGGGAAAGGCTGGCACAGATTACCAGCTCTACCAGCTTTGCCAAGACTATAACGTATATTCACTGCCACCAGACACTTCACAATCAGCTACTCTAAGGCCCTTAACAAAGGATGTCCAAGTATACTATGCAATATTAATGCTTACACAAATGGTAGTAGTTCACCAAGATAGCTAGGCCTTCTGGAGTGGCCCACACAATGTCACCAAATAAAAATAAGTACTCTCAAAGATTAGATACTAAGGACTAGCCACAATAACAGTTTTAAATATATTTAATAACAAATAATAAAAGAGCATAAAATACTGAATATATATTCACAGTAAACCACAGAGTTCAAATCACAGAAAATACTGAAAACAACATTGATGGACAGACTCATAGAAATAAAGAAAACATTCTCTAAGCTAAGGTTCACTATATTCCTGACTGAATCTAAGAGAATTATACTGTTCCCTAATAACTTACTTAAGCAAGGCAAGATAAAATACATGAGCAGTCTTTCTAGTCAGGCTCCCAAACAGAATATTCTATGTTCTGAGATTACTCCCTGTAAACTATAATAGATGGCTTGCAGAATTATCTCAAATGGTCACCTGAATCTAGGTTCCCACAATATATCCTTTGATGTTTGAGACAGGAATTGACCATAGACAGCTGCAATACACATCCAAATGTTTATGGCAGTGCCTAGAGCCCTCCCCTCTTTTCACTGAGCTAATGAATAATGGATCTGTCCCAGACCCATCATCTCCAGTCCTACTCGGAACTAAGAGCTCATTTACATTTCCCTTATTTTTCTTAAAATAAGCTGGGTGGTTGCTGTGCCAGTGTCCTCTATTAAACATATACATTTAATCCAGATACCATAATGCATGTACATTTCTCTTCACTTCAGCAAAGTGCACTGTTGATTCATTCAACACAATTAACACAAGCAGAGCGCACAAATACATTTTCAGCACAATCATCTGTACAAACCAGCTTGCTATACAAATGACATATAATTATTTACAAAATTCCAGCTAGCTTTGCAGCCAGAAGTCTTACATCCACTGCCCTACTTCTCCCTGTCATAGCTGGCAGTACATCCTATCATCACAAGAGGGATGATATGTGAGATTTTCCATAGTTTAGGGATGTATAGTTCTTTGATAGATCAGTTGATTAGAGTAGATATTGGAAAAGTGATGACATGGGAAGCTATTCTGAGGAATTCATTTGGAAGCTGGTCTACAAGGAATGCAGAGGATTTAAGTCTGGATAGTAGCTTCCTAATGGTACTAGTTTATATAGGTTTCAAGGAGAAGGAGTTGAGGTTGCCTGTGGTCTGTGTAGGTATGGAAAGGGAGTAGTTACTTTTGTTATGTACCAGGGACAGAATGTAGTTGATAAAGTAAGAGTTGAATTGGGAGGCTAGACTATCAGTGGGGTTGGTGGTAGTGGGGTCAGGAGTTGATTTCTGACATGGTTTTAGCAGATTGTCTAGGCATTGCCCAAACTTGTGGGGAGTATTCTGAAGCTTATTTTGTATGGTTATGTAGTATGCTTTTTTGTCTTGTCTAATTTGTTTTTTGGCTAGGTTATGCAGTTGCTGATAGCTGAGCACAGTCATTTCATTTTTAGTATACTGATAGTGGAACCAGGTTTTATCCCTTAGTTTAAAGAGTTTATTAGTCTCTTTGGTAAGCCCTGGTATGTGTTTAGATTTGGTGTGGCTTTTTCTGAGTGGGGTTGCATCATTTAGACTATTGAGGAATGTGTCACTGAAATATTCTACAGCCTGGTCAAGGTAAAGATGCTTGTGAGTGGACCAGTCACATTTTTGTAATAGGGAATTAAACATGTCAAGTGAGAAATTACTTTTGTTTTTGTATATATCTGTACACTGTGTTTTTAAGTGAGGAGATATATTGTCATATTAGGTAGGTTGGTCTGTGATTGCTTAGGTTATCTAGAAGACAACCAGATTGGTAACAGAGGGAAGGTTTATTTCTTAGGGTCCATTCCAGTATGGATTGTTTTTTGCTGTGCTTTTCAACCCTGGTAGAAGATTGTATTGTTTGGTAGAAGCCATGGAGGTTGATAAAGTTATTTGGGTTGCTGGAGGTGAAGGATGCCAAGTCAAGGTTGAAATCACCCATAATTATGGTTTCCTGATTATATGTAGAGGCAACCCTGCACAGGAAGTCTTCAATAGTGGCTGAGTTGTTTCCAGGGGGTATGTAAGTTCCTGTAAGAATTATATTTTTGTTGGAGTTTATTTTAAGGTGGGTGACAAGGATTTCCAAATTGTTGGGTTATGGGTAGTTTATTATTAGACATTCCAGGTTGAGGTTATCCTTGTACATGATTGCGGTTCCACCACTTCATTTGTGAATCCTGTCAAGCCTATGGATGCTATATCCCTGGGTTAGAATCTTTGTATCTTGCATGTGAGGTTTTAGCCAGCTTTCTGTTATTATAACTATATCTGGAGAATACTGGGAGAGAGTTGCATGAAATTCAGGGTTTTGTTGAGTACGCTTCTTAAGTTAATATTTAGAATAAGTAGGTCTGTGTTATTATATCTGAGATTGTTGTAGGTAGTAGAGTGGGGTATTTGCTGTGTGATGGTAGAGCCTGGATTGGTGTGTATGATTCCAGTTAGTTTAATTTGGGCTGCATTGATTAGATATAGATGTGTGAATCTGATGAGGAGTTTGGTGTTATTTGTGTGATAAGTAAGTAGTAGTATTTGTTTGTATGTATTTGATTACGAGGAGTACGGTAGTGGAGTTGTTATATAGGTTTGGAGATATTTTGTAGGTGGTTGGTGGGGTATGGGGGTGTGAAAATGTTAATGGGAGAGTGTAGGAAGGTTACATTTTGCGGGTGATATGATTTGAGATGGTAAGCTGTGATAAGTAGGGTATATAATACTGAGGATGAGAAAAGAATTGGGCTTGAAATATAGTGTTTCCTATTGGCTTACCTAGGAGAGTAAGGTACAAGAGTAGGATATGGTTGTAGATTGTAGTAGGGGAGGAGTGAAATCTGACTGGTTGGGGTGAGGTTTGATGCAGTGATTGGATGATTAAAATGGCTTTGTTTTGAGGTTAAGTATAAATGTAGATGTAGTATGCTGGGTGGGAATTGGGGGTAGGGTAGGGGAGTGGCGTGAGCCCAAGCAGAGCAGGAAGAGCCAGGACAAGGAAGGTGAGTAGAGAGAAAAAAAATAAAAACAATCACTTTTCTTAAAAATCAAGCATTTGTAAAATCCTAAGTTACAAGCTGGGCTGTTAGAGAGACATGTAGATGGAGTAGACTGTTACATGTAAGTAGTGTCTGTTAGTTGTGATACAAGGTTTACTAAGCTATAAGATCAGCAGTGGGATTCAGGGTGTTATCGCTTTGAAATAACAGGGAGTTACTCTGTATTATACTGTTCCTGGGGGGGTGGAAGAATTAAACAAATCCAAGGGTCAGGTCTTACACTGAAACAATGAATTAAAGTGCAGGGGAGACAGAAATATGGCTGCAGACTGAGATAGTGTGCTCTATAGGAAGTTAAGTTTGAAATAAAGCAATATACAATTACTTAACCCAAAAAAAAAACAAGCTACCCCTCTTTCTTCCAAATAAATGGCCAGTCTTAGAACATTATTCTCTATTTCTTCCCTAGATAACACAACAATTCATGCAGATTCTCATACCAAACTGCTGGGGGTCATTATTGATGATCAACTGAAATTTGACATTCACATACAACAGTTCATAAAAAAGACCAACCAAAAACTTGGACTGTTGTACAGAAACAAAGGATTCTTAACTATTGCTTGTAGGACCTACCTTGCCCAAGCCTACCTCCTCCCTTGCCTTCTCTATGCCTTCTTATTCACCTCCAAGCAAACCTTTTAACTAAACTCAATCAGACATATAACCACATAGCTAGATTTTGCCAGAAACCTACCATACAAATCTCACCATTGCCTTGCCCTCAAACAACTTTGATGGCTTGAATTCCCTCAACTTCTGCTACTATCTCAGCTTCAAACTACACATTCCATACTGTATAAACATGCAAATTGCCCCACCCTATCTAATTGGTTATCCCCTTATAAACCCTCTCGACCACTTCGTAGTACTGACCAAAACCTGCTGGACACCTATAGGCCCAATAAAACCATAGGCAAATTACTTTACAAATGCTCTATGCCTCAAACTTGGAACAAGCTCCCTAATCATCTACACTCTATCCACTCTCCCAACATTTTTAAAAGAGAACTAAAGAGTTACCTGGCCAACTTTCCATCTTGTCCCTGTCACCACCCCAACTAACTATTCTTCTTCTTTCAGCATTACAAATGCTATATCACATATGTAAGCATTGTATAACTCTGTAGATATTTGTATTGCATTTTTCTTTGATTTTAATGATTGCATTATTGCTATACATTTTTTGTAACTTTGTTCATTATAACGGAGCTTTTATCCTCGGGTCTCCACTAAAAATGGGCCCCCAGCCCAGTGGACCAACCCGGTTAACAAAAGACAAATAAACAAATAAATAAAATAAATAAATAAATTATTTTTACAGTAGGAATGGAGTCCGGGGTTCTTTTTGTTGCAGATAGAAGCCATGGAGGTAGTCAGTGTGCCAACAGTTTAAGGCACTAAGCTTAAGCTAAAATAAAAGCAGAGAAAACTAATGATGGTGAGAGGAGTAAAGAAATAACAGAAGTGCGCTATAGTAAGTGCAGTGGCATAATATGCAAACAAATAGTGCAGTGCGTATAATTATTCGTCAAAGCAATATCTAAAAAAAAAAAAACAGTGAAATATGTTTTGGAAAACTGCACTCTTTTAGGGTCAATAATAGAAGTTAGGGGTGATGAGTTAATGGCAGCACAGAATACACTTGCATAATACAGCCACTACTAGTAAATGAGCTTTGGAGAGATACATACAAACAGTAAACACTTGCAGTGCTTATAACAGACAACGATAGCAGTATGGCTGAATGAAACTAAATAGTTCAAACATTGAGATGCAATTTAGCGTGCCTGAAATCAATAACACAGATGCCAAGTTTAGTAAAACTGTTTAGGTAGCGTATCTGTGCAGTGTTATTAAACTTCTGGGGGCCATAATAAATAATAAACTAAATTTCAACCAACATATTTATACCACTGTCAAAATCACTCATCAAAATCTAAGCCTCCTCTAAAGAACAAAGCACTATCTGATAGATACTAGTAGAAAGGCACTAGCCAATGCTTACTTTCTCCCTGCCTTTTTTATTTGACAAATTTGCAATCCTTTCAATTAAATAAAACCTTGACCAATGTTACAATAAAGCTGATTTACAACTAACCTCCCTTACAGAGGCCATCACTACAAAGCTCTAAAACAGCTGCACTCAATGGAACTAACAAACCGCATTACTTTCTCTCAACTAAAGGTTTCTATACTATAACGTCATTTACAAGCCTAGAAGTTGCCCATCCTTACAAAACTTTGTAAAAGAAAAATAAACATGTCTGATAGAAGTCTAGGATAACCTGCTATTACTCACTTCCAAATCCTACAACTCAGGTGGAGTCAGCTCTATTCTGCAAATATCTGAAAACAAACTCCCTTCCACCAAGAGTGATATAACCTGAATGCATCTTGGCTCTGTTACTGCTTGCTAGCTCTTGGCTAACCTCTAGTATGTATTCTTGCCTTTAATTCTGCAACCCTCTATAGCTCACACTATGGAGCATAATTACCTCTAGATATATAATGAATTTCCACCATGTCACATGCATATCATATTTCAATGAATGTGAAAACTTCACCAGCACTTCATGCATGTTACACCTTAATAAGTGATGTGACTTTTGTAAATTTCTACGACTCTTCGAATTTTTAATTAACTGTCACTCTTCACAGATTTTCATATTTGTAATAGTTTTTCTCCCTGAGCCTCTGCTAAAAAGGAACTTCTGCCTGGATAGACTTTCCTGTTAAGAAAATGAAAAATAAATAAAAAAAAATGCTAATATACAAAGTTCATGTTTTATTTTTAATATTTATATAAAACATTAGTATTAAATAAGAAAAATGTCATCCAGTAAGTTTACTGCTATATTCTTCTGTATATGTAGCAAAAAACATCTCTTCAAATTTTACTTTTAAAGCCAGACCAAAACACGATTGCATTTATGTTTCTGTTCAACTGAAATACTCCTGATATGGAGTACTTTGCCATTTAGTTGTTAAGTAAATCTGAACATAAGCACATAAGCTTGGTACTGCCTTCTTTTTTGAAGCATTTGTGCAAAACCACAGACATCCTCTTTCAGAAGTATATAAATGCCACTAAAATGTATGCTAACTAGTTCTGTCTGGCTTCATGTTTTGAATGATACCAGTTTTCTTCAGTAATAGTGACAATATATGTCCTTTTTGCGTTATTCCCCACCCCAAATGTTTATTTTGTCAGGCTACGTCTGAAAAAAAGCACTTTTATGATCCTATATGATTCATGTCACAAAATAAATTCAGTAATCAAAAGCTCTATTCAGCTAGTACTATGGTGCCTTAGTTAAAATAATGAACTGTAAATGAATTACAGACTACAGCTTTAGGTGTGATTCTAACTGACATCAGACTATCACAGTACAAATCTCCTGGGTCATCCATGAAATGAGGCAAATGAGACTAATGTTCCTCTAGGGTCTCATCCAGTTAATAAAAGTTACATTTTTATCACTGCTCACAACTTGAACGTACTCCGGCTGAACTCTAAAAAGGTGCAGCAGTGCACAAGTAAAAGTTTCTTTGTTCCCCCAATTTAAAGAAATCAGATTTGTAACAAGAGTTATACTGCCTAAAAGAAATGACAGTATTTCTTCTGAAATAAAGGTCACAGAAGGATATGACTAGTGAAAAAAAATTGTCTGAAAACTTGATCTGACTCCTGCAACAGGAGTAACATTACTGTTAATGATACAAGCAGCCCAGCTTCAATGACCGTTAGAGGTTTGTTAAGGGGGCCAGTGATGTCAGAGGCCAATCCATGGCTCTGAGGCAAGAAAACTAAATTGGTCTTGTGCGTCTGTTAGTTCAGTAAGAAGTGCTGTGTTACGTGGGTAGGATGACAGCTAAGGCTGTGCAGGCATCTCTTACCAGTACCAAAACCATTTCTCAGCAAGTAAAGAAATCAATGACCATTTCAACACCCGAGAGCAGGATCTGCACCCCCAAAGCAGGAGATAAGTTTACTTTGCTTTGTGAAGTTTGGCATGATTCACCTGCAGAAGTCCAGAGCAAAATAAGCTAGAACAAAACATATGTCATTACCAGAGGGCACAAGAGATGAACTGAGAAAGTAAAGTACATGTTATAGAAAGCATTCCTTCCAACTACACATAGGTAATATGCTATTTTAGTTTTATATTTAAAAAAAAAGCAACATCAGTGCTATAAATAATACTGGAATCCACTTGAAAATAAAGAGCATCAAGTTAAATATGGAGTCATTTATCTGATAAAAGCAATCAGATGAAGCAGAATTTTCAAAATGTATTTAAACTGCTTCACACACCATAATTAAATTTTTGAGTAACAAGTCACCTTAGTGACATACTAATCTATTCCGCCACTCAGCTGGCATTCAAATGCTCAACACTATACAAAACAATACAGCAGAATAAGTCGACACATTACCCAGGAAACTGTTTCTATGACGACTGCATGGACTCTAAGGATGCTAGATATCCAGAAATGTCAAATAAACAGAAACTCTTTTAGTAAGAGAAAAAATAGACAAGATTTCTTGAACTGTCAGTGACTAAATGAACATTGTGCTTATTTATAGTTTTTAAGTACTTTTTGTCATCAATACATGGAAACACATTAAGATGAGTTGCTTTGCTAAAATGAGTAGTGTAAACCAGACTGATGCAGTTCTCAAGAAGATAGGTAAATGTGAAAATGATGAGTGTTCAGACAAGCCACAACATGACACTTCAGATATGATCAAAAATGTATGCATTATTCCAACACTGTTGTGTAAGTCAGAAATGCTCTGTTTTAGAAACCTCTCGATGTGTTTTAAAAGTGAAACCTCTGGTGGAGCATCAAATAATTACAGCTATGATGAATTAGTCTGGACCTGCTGTGATGTTTGATGTACATATTGATGTTTTTATAAAATGTGCACCCTAATAAAAAATTAAAGTGCTAAGTAAATGCTTTAGCTTCTACTGTACTAATGTACTAGCTCATCAATTTGCTTAGATGTATGGCTTCATACTTTCTGTAAACATTTATTTTTTTGCCATCACCAGTCCTCACTGGGCTACCTCAGCTTATGGCCACTCCGTTTACAAATTAGCCATCTCCTCTGGCTTTGTTAGGTGGGCAGTACACTCCATAGAGTTATGAGGTGCGCAAGGGTTCGTGTATCCAGTCACCATGATGAGCCTTCAATAACATTACCATGTCTTTAATAGCGTGTTTACAATCATTTCTTTGGATACTCCAATTCAGTGAAAAAAGGACAAGAAGCAAGCAGGTAAAAAAGGGAGAAAATGGACATATGGAGGAATGAAATGGATGAAAAATGGAAGCATGCAAAAACAGGTATAAGAGGGTATAATGGATGACAAAGAAAGAGGAGAGTAAGGGAATGGTTGTTAAAATTAGATGAGAAGAATTACAAGCTTTTGATGGCACTGAATGAGGTGTCAACTATAGGGCCCAGTTCCAAAAGACTTGCTCTTTGTGTAAGTGACTTACTCTGATGTAAGTCTGCACTGATTCCAAAACTCTTGATCTGATATTGTTAATCCTCGTCCACTTCCTTACGTATGGGTTACGGTTCCGATATCAGAACCGAGCCGACCATATACCAAGCTTGCACCAGCGATAAACTCTCGAGCTAAGCAATCTCTTACCCATAATGCCCCTCTCCCTGTTACCTCAGATTTCGTTTGCTGCATCGCCATCAGGTCGTGTCAGGCTGTTGCTCTTGAGCTAAGTGAAACCTTTTTTTGTCCTTTTATTTCAAAATAAGGACCTTTTCTCTCAGAAAAGTTGATTTTCTGATCTCTCTTACCTTATCAAATTTAGCGACTCCCTTTTCTTTCAGTTTACTAAAAATTTTTTAGTCACTTTCACCCTTTTCATCTAATGTAAGGTATCAGTTGATTACCATAGTTGGTAGATAGCCTTTCCTTTCTTTCCTTCGAGTAATTTTGTGTTTTTGTATTATTGTTGGTATTTGCCTTTCCTTTAACATGACAGATAAAAAAGGTAGTACTGGTTTTAAAAGATTTTATGACTGTGGACATAAACTACCTACTTCAGATGCACATTCTTTGTGTGTTTTCTGTTTAGGTGCGCCTCACTTAACTGTTGACCCACCCTGTGGGAGTTGTAAGAATTTTTCCAACAGGACATTGATAGAGACAAAAAATAAACTTTTGCTGAAAGGGTTAATAAGTCTCCCTTTTCAGAGGCTATTTCTGGGACGGAGGCCTCAACCCCTCCAAGATCCCATAAAAAGAAGTCTGAGGATGCTTCTAAGGCTAAATCTCTTCCTTCGTCCCCAGCTGGGGACTCTCATCAACCAAGAACGAAAGTAAAGATTTCTGCTTCAGATCCGACTCTCTCAGATCCGACATCTTCGGCACCTAGATCTTCGGCTCCGAAAAATCCCTCGGCACCACCTATGTCTATGGCACCAATGTCCTTTGCTGTATTGGAACCGAGGGGCCCCTCAGTTCAGACTTCTTTACCGGCACCGGCCTCACAGTCAGCGCAGACCACCATTGTTTCAGAACCGACAGCTCAGCCCTTGTTTACTATTTTATCGGTTCCAACCTCGGCACCGACAACTACTTCGGCACCGACCTTTTCATCGGTGCAGACCATTACATCGGCACCGATGACTTCCTCGGTGCAGACAGCTGTAGTGCAGTCCTTTACAGCACCGTTGTTTTTGGTGCAGTCTACTGAGATGGGCACCGATCTGTTTCCCCCTCAGCTGTTTCTGTGAGATCTACCAGAAGCCTCTCCCAACATGACGTATTGTGACTTGTGGATCAAGTGCTTTTGGCCAGAGGAATTCCACCTCTCAAGACCTATCCTTCTCCCTTGAAATCTATTGACGTAGCACAGTCTTCCCCCTCTACGGTTCCCTTTATGGATCTCTCTAAGGAGCCGCAGTTGCCTTCGTGGCAGAAAAATTTTGCTACGACCCAGGATTTGACTTTTCTCAGCTGTCCTGGGACTCCCAGTCGGCAGGCTGGATCGCTTAGGGGAGAGGTGACTTCCCCCTTGGGCACTCACCCCTCTTCTAGTGGACCTGCCTTCCACGTCATGGAGAAGGCCTTGGTGTCTACCGCTGATACTGTGCTTACTATCTCACCATCCTCCTCTAGACCACTATGTACACAGGTCACTTCTAGTGGACACTGGGCGCAGAGGTCTCAGGATATACTCCCACAGGATACCCCCTTGGTGTTGTCTTCCCCAGCGTCTCCCTCTGAGGAAGTTCATCGGAAATCCTCATGCAAGAGGAAGCATATGGACTCCACTGAGGAGTCTCTCACTGAAGACACATACTTTGATGATGGGGAAGGGTCCCCTCGTTCTCCTTCTGACATATCCTTTGGTGATATCCTAGAAATCCTTAAACAGAAAGGTGAATGGCAGTCCTCTAACCCGACTTCTGAGGAGTCTGTGTTCCTGCAGGCTTTTCGCGCCCAGCTCCCTACCTCCTGGGTTACCCCATCTGCAGATGAACTGGTCCGGCTCATTGTGCAGTGTGGATGGAAGACCCCTGATACTGTTGAGGCCATTCCCCGGAGGTCAGACAAAATCTTGTCCCCCCCTGCTTCTGAACCTCATTGGTCTAAAGGTCTCCCTGTAGATGCTCTGGTGGTGGCAGCCGCAACTAAGAAAGACCTGGCAGAAGAGGAAAGCCAGACTGTCCATCCGCCCAACAAAGAGTCCAGGGCATTAGATAGGATAGGGAAGCACACCTTTGCATCAGTGACCTTTGCTATCAGGTCCCTGAATTATATGGCACACTTCACCAGACTTCAAAGAGACCTAGTATTTGAGCTCTCTGAAACTTTGGCAGGTGCCGTGTCTGATGAAGTCAATAGCTGGCCACTACTGAATCGATTTCGAACTCCTCCATGCGCTTGGTGTCCCACGCATCAGAAGGAGTGGCTAGAGCAGCGAGTTCAGACATTGTTTTGAGACGACATGCCTGGATGTGCTTGTGTAATTTCGCAGAACCCTTCAAGGCTTCCTTTCTCAATGCTCCCATCAAGTCCTCCTCCTTGTTTGGACCCAAAGTCAAAATTACATTGGCCAGGTGTGTACAGGATGGTAAGACCCTGTCTGCTGTAGGTGTCCATTATTCTTCCCCCCAACATGCTTTCTCCAGAAACCAAAAGAGCGGGAATATGTGGTACAGAAAAATCTCAGTGTCCTTTCCGTGACACACAGGCCAATTTTTCCCCTAGGTGCAGAGGGGGAAACTCACAAGGAAGATGTCCCTTTCAGGGCAGAGTGGGTCCACGTAATCAGGGTTCCAGAGATTCCTTCTCCAGGCAATCCTACCAGCACTCCTGAAGAGCAGCCCAACCCCTTTTCTCTGGAAGTGGTTGGGGGACGTTTCTCTTTGTACCCTTCTGCCTGGCTAACCATTACCAATGATTCTTGGGTACAAAGGATAATAACCAGAGGTTACAAGATCCCCTTAGAACTTTGTCCTGTCCCTCCATCAAGATTTCCTGACATTCCACCCAGTCAAAGGGAAGAAGGAGTTCTAGAGCTTACAAAGCTGCTAAACAAAAGAGTCATCCAAGTAGTCCCACCAGACCAGATACGATCCGGATTCTACTCGAGACTATTTTTGGTGCCAAAGAAAACCGAGGACAGGAGACCAATTTTGGTTCTCAGTGTGCTAAACAAATTTGTGAGTGTGCAAAAATTTCGGATGGCCACTATACAGTCTATAATTCCTCTTTCAGAAAAAGATGATTGGATGTGCTCGATAGATCTTCAGGATGCGTACTACCACATAAAGGTGGACAGACCATCAAGAAGATTCCTGCGCTTCTGTGCAGTAGCCAGTCATTACCAGTTCAGAGTACTGCCCTTTGGACTCTCTACAGCCCCCAGAGTGTTTACAAAGTGCATGGCAGTTGTCACAGCTCACCTGCGACTTCAAGGTTTTCAGGTTTTTCCATATCTAGACTGGCTCCTCTCCACCCCCACCAGACACCTATTGGAGGAAGCCCTGGCATACTCTCTCAATACTATCAAAAGGTTGGGCATAACAATAAACTGGCAGAAATCCAATCTCACCCCTTCTCAGTCCACAGAATTTATAGGGGTCATTTTGGACTCAAAAACTTGCAGAGCATCCATACAGAATATCAAGAATCAGACAGCAACTGTTACCAGTTCTCTCAATAGAAAACTCTACAGCTCACTCGATCCTGCAGCTGTTGGGCTCCATGGCAGCTTGCATCACCATTGTCCCCTTAGCTAGGTTTCACATGAGGCTTCTACAATGGCTACTGCTCACCCAATGGTATCCTTTTCAGCTTCCCCTTTCAGCCAAGATTCACATAACTCAGAGATGCAAACAAGATCTAAAGTGGTGGTTGAACCACAACCTGTCACAATGGTCTCACCCCTACTCCCCTCAGCAGTCCAAGGCTTCAGTGACCATGGATGCCTCCCTGATGGGGTGGGGAGGGCTATGTCAGGGTCAGACAGTCCAACGTACTTGGTCCAAAGTGGAGGCCCATCTGCATATAAATGTTATAGAGCGGTGCTTCTGGCTTTGCAGGCATTCCATCCCTTGCTGCCATCAGGGACAATTGTGATACAATCAGACAACATGGCGGTAGACTGGTACATCAACAAACAGGGCGGAACCATATCCTACCCCCTCTGTCGAGAGGCCATGAGGATATGGCAATAGGCGATGGCTACCAACCGCTTTCTTCTAGCAATGCACATTCCCGGGAGTTCCATCGTGATAGCAGACAGACTCAGTAAGTGCATTCTTCAACCTCACGAGTGGTCCCTGAATCCTCTCATAATGGCGGAGATCTTCCACCATTGAGGCCATCCGTGCTGCAACCTCTTTGCATCCCCGACCAACTTCAAGTGCAGCAACTACTTTGCCCTGATTCCCCCTCCGAGACAGTCACCCAGGGATGCTCTAGTTCACGATTGGCCCTCGGGTCTTCTTTATGCCTTCCCATCCACTCCCCTCATTCCCCAGTTTCTGAAGAAAGCCCGTCGATTGAAGAGCAAATTGATCCATATTACTCCATATTGGCCTCGTCAGATTTGGTTCCCCTTTCTGTGGCCTCACCTGCTAGATCAACCATGGATTCTTCGTCCAACCTCGGAGTTGATCTCCCATCCACAGAATCTGATTCACCCCAACCTGCACAGTCTAAAGCTCACAGTGTGGCTCCTCCAATTCCCTTGATTGCCAGGCAAAATGATCTTCCCTCACAAGTACAGGACATTCTTATTGCATCTCATAAGTCCTCCACTAGAATGACTTATCTAGGCAAATGGAAAAGATTTACCTGTTGGCTGAAAGATAAGGAAATTGATCCCTTTTCAGCACCGGTGTCGATGGTACTCAAATATCTAACCGCCCTATTTCAATCGGGGCTGTCAGCATCTACTATTAGAGTACATTTGGCTGCGATCTCTAAGTTCCACGAGAATGTCCAAGACTCCTCCATCGTGTCTCACAAGTTATGTAAAGCCATCATAAAGGGTGTAAATCATCTGAAACCCCCTTTCAGGGAACCTATTCAACCTTGGGATTTATCTTTAGTTCTTCAAGCTCTGACATTGCCCCCTTTTGAACCAGCTGCTTCATGCAACCTCAAATATCTGTCATGGAAGACCTTGTTTTTGGTCACTATTACTTCTGCCAGACGTATCTCTGAGCTTCAGGCCCTATGTACAAAGAGTCCATACTTGATTTTTCATCCAGACAGGGTATCCTTAAGAACTAACCCTTCCTTCTTGCCAAAAGTAATTTCTGAAATGTCTATTAATCAGACCATTGAATTGCCAGTGTTTTTTTCTGATCATTCTAATGAGGGAGAGTACTGCCTACATACCCTAGACGTACACAGACAACTCCATTTCTATTTGCAAAGGACTAAATCTTTCCGTAAATCAGACCAGTTATTCTTGGCTTTTTCTGGATCTAGATTAGGATGTGCTGTTGCTAAGGTCACATTGGCTAGATGGTTAAAAGACACTGTGACCTGTATTTATTCGGTACACAATATTTCTTTGCCAACTACCATCAAGGCTCATTCAACAAGGTCAGTGGCAACTTCTGCTGCCTTCCATGCCAGAGCTTCTTTAAATGACATCTGTGCAGCTGCAACTTGGGCCACTCCTCATACATTTATCAATCATTACAAGTTGGACTTGGCCTCCAGGGGAAGAGCATCTTTTGGTTCTATGGTGCTCAGGAATGTCCTTCCATGAAAGCCTCCCAGGAATAGAGGTAGCTGGGGACTCTGTCCCATACGTAAGGAAGTGGACGAGGATTAACAATATCAGATAAAGAAGTTATATCTTACCATAACGTTCCATCTGTATTGTTGATTCTCGTCCACTCATTACGACCCTCCCTCCATCCCCCTCCTATGGCTTCTAGTGGATCTCACCATCCTTCTCTTTAGGTCATTTGACCAGAGATAGCCTCTACCTTTTTCTGACTTGCAAACTCAATCTGAGGTAACAGGGAGAGGGGGATTATGGGTAAGAGATTGCTTAGCTCGAGAGTTTATCACTGGCGCGAGCTTGGTATATGGCCGGCTCGGTTCCGATATTGGAACTGTAACCCATACGTAATGAGTGGACGAGGATCAACAATGCAGATGGTACATTATGGTAAGACATAACTTCTTTTTCTCAGTGTAAGTGACTTACTTCAGTGAAAGGCCTATTTTTAAATAGGCTTACACCATGGACTAGATTTCAAAAGGTTTGCTCTCAGAGTAAGTCATTTGCTCCAAGACTTGCTCTGATGTCTTTTGGAATCTAGCCCATAAAGTATTTTTATATGTCATTACTTCACATACATTTTTGATTCTTATAAAACATTTTTTACTGTATCTTGAGGATTTTCAACATAAACACATTTTCCCTGGGATCCATGATCAATCATGTAGGTTTCACTCAATAGTAATTACATGACATATGAATGTCACTGGCATACTGAGTTGAGATAACAGTTTACAAGGATAGTATGTACAGTACATAATGGGATATTTGCACAGCATGTATTTCATCCATATAACATGCTGGAAAATAGGAATAGCTCAGAAGCCACAATCTCCTTTTGCAAGAATCAAACCCATTCCAACAATGACCTGTATATTAACTGTGTACACCACAGAAATAGACCTAACACATGTACAAGGAGGATCATCCTTGAAGGGAATTATACACCTCAATATTATGATAGTTATGCATCCCATATGTAGGTATGTGTGCTGTTGCAATTGTGGGAGCAGAGTGTGACATACGTAATACCCTTGCATAAGGCACTCCTGCCTGATGCAATTATTGTGCCAACAGATAAGAACAGATGCAAAACCTTACACCATGATGGAATGTATTCCCCAGAGCTGTGCATTGTCATAATCTGCCACAGGAGGTACCAATGAGTACTGTCACAAATAACTGAAATTAATATATGACTTAAGAAAGGCAATGCTGATTAAATTTAAATGTGAATCAAAATGTGAAACTGTATGATGAATGATCATGCATCAATACCCATGTACAAAAAATCTACCATCTCTATGTCTGTACACCATCCACCAACTCTGCTGTTTCCATGTAGTAGAACAGAGCACACTGCATGATCCAGGACTCAAACTCCATGCAATCACAGTCATCATGCACTTTATAGTCAAATAAGATCATGTGACAATGGTCATGGTAACATATGTCATGTACTGACATCAAAGAATCCCTACATGATAATTAAACATAGAATAGTACAACACCACAAAATAACAAGATACTAGCTAAATACATCAAACAGTACAACACCTCCTCACCATATAAATAACAACAGTTTATCAATATTACAATTCACTCCAGCTATGTGAATTCATTCACAATTTGTAACTGTCATTTCATTCATATTTTGTCACTGCTACTTTTCTATATGTTCAAACTTAACTGCTATATGTGCAAACTATAATCTGGCGCAGTCTATAATGCACATGTTTTCAGTCCAGGATGACAGTGGAGATATTATATGAGATACTATTGTTTACAGTTTGAGATGCCATCTTGGGATCACTAGTCTGCCATGGATCACATAATATAAGTGTATATAAGTGTGTGTGCATCAGAAAATGCATCAACATGAAAACATGACATCATGTGCATGTTGTTATGGAATCTTATTGTAAGATAAGTCTATGAATTCTAATATGAATAATTACAAATGTTACTAACTAGTAAACTTGTTAAAACACTGTTGTAACCCCGATTAAATTATGTATAACTACAACATTTGCATATAATAAATATAATGAACAATTATCATGAACCCACATTGAACATACATTTTCAACATACAACCCATTGCAAGGTACACCCTCTTGCCTTACAACAACTGACAAATTCACAAACAATGGAAATGAAATGACAACATTCTCAAATAGCCAGAAATGTAGGCAAAACTCTAAAAAAGGAAATGTAGAACAAACTCTGAACATGACACACACAT
The DNA here is from genome assembly GCF_019279795.1 of Protopterus annectens. Lineage (NCBI taxonomy): Eukaryota > Metazoa > Chordata > Ceratodontiformes > Protopteridae > Protopterus > Protopterus annectens. Next base: position 998,244,442 of record NC_056746.1, on the reverse strand, counting down.
AGCACACATGGGCACAAACACCAAACAACATGCATAACAAGTGACTGTGTGGTTTGAAGTGATATAGTTAACATCACAGGCTTCAACAGCTGAGCTGAAAAACAAGGAAAAACAAACTGCTTGCTAAGGGCAACTGCACTGCACATTTTAATGGATGACTAATGACATTTACCATTATTGTGTATTAACTAAAAGGCAGTAGCACACTACAAGCTATATATATACATAATATATGTATAGCCTATATAGCACAATAAGATTATCTGTAGAAAAAGAACCACAAACATTCCTTTTTTTCAATTCCTTTTTATGTAGTTAAAACCTAAACAACAAACTGCTATGTGTGTATTATATGCACATGAAACCAGAAGAAATCTGACACCACTGGAGCACACAACTGATCTTTGCTGAGGTGATCATCTGGGATGTGTGTGCAAAGGACTGTGTGTGCAAATGACTTACTGTAGCTATGTGGAATGCAAAATGTTGTCAATACTAAGAAAAGTAACACACACCTGTATCCATTCACATTCACACGCATCAGTCTTAGTCTTAGTTTATTACTGAACTCTACCATCACACAAGTATCACATAATACTATTATATGCACACCACACCACACACACCACAGGGTGAGAGAATTGAGAGAATACATTATAGAAAAGATGCCCTCATCAGTGTGCAGTAACAATTTGCATACAGAATGAAACAGAATGAGGGAAGTGTAATTGATCTGACCATTCTTCCAAGTCTGAAGGAGTGAAATGAGTACACCTGCTGAATTAAACACCTGCAACTTACTACTAACACACCACTATCACATACACACATATAATTTTTTTATTTTTTTATACTTTATCACTATCACTTGTGATATAGCATTTATATTTACAGAAGAGTAATAATAAAACTGTATTAAGTTCACTTTTTAAAACATACTTCATTATATATTGCTATTAAATTATTCAATTCTTTATAAACATCTTTTATTAACATTATATTTATGACACACTAACACAATGAAAACACTAACACCAAACACATGCAAAACATTTACCACACTAAACCATGCAAACGTACCACATTATTATAACATTATTAATCGTTTTTCAAATTAACCATATAAAGCTAGTAGCTCATTTAAGTCCCTGCTTCTTTTTATCCATTCATTCATCCCCCTTCATTCATCCCCTGTATGTACCATTTACAATTCTCCTTTTTCCTTTTTTTCTTTTTTTCTAAATATCTCAATTTTTATCTATTTTAATATTATCAATATTTATATAAATTCTGGTTTTAGATTTTTGATTTAGATTTTTATTTAGATGATTTTCATTTTCAGTTTCCATAATGTTACCCACAACAAGGCCTCACCTTGTCCAAGCACCATGTCTAAGCAATCCACTTAGCTCTCAGAAAATCATCTCCCTTATCACACCAATCTACCCACCATAGCATGCATAAGCATGTGTATGCAACTCACCACACTCCACCTACTCATTCCCAGCTGTGCCACCTGTTTCTAATACAATTTCACTGCTATGAGATGGGAACCCCCTATATATCTAGTTATACAATCTAGAGGACACACTACCAAACACAAGCACCACCACAGAAGTCTGACTTCAAAAGTGTAAGACTCAGCAAGACTTGAGGAGAAGATGTGAACTCACTGTGAACTCACCCTGCTCACCCCTGTTTTGAAATTTTTAGTTATTTACTGATATTTACATAAGTTTTGTACGGTTTACACACAACTCCATACATACATACAACATATATACACACATAAGTTGACTGCCATGAAAGTAGAACTCCTTTCCTATCGAGCTATGCAATCTAGAGGACACAGTACTTAATGCAAGCACCTCTACAGAATTCTGACAACAGAAGTCTGACCTCCATAATGTGAGAGCGCATTTTGTAGAGGATGACATCAGTGTGGCATTACATAGAAGATTATGTTGAAACAAGGGTTTGACATTGAAGAGGACTCACCATGCAGTGTAAATAAGCATTTACTCCAGGCTACTATTTCATTGAGGAAAGCAGTAGTTAAAGACATGTTTACACAACTCCACACACACACACACACACACACACACACACACACACACACACACACACACACACACACACACACACACACACACACACTGACTGCTGTAAGATTAGAACCCCTTATCTATCTATCTATGCAATCTATAGGAGACAGTATTTAACACAAATGCCACCACAGAAGTCTGACTTGCATAGTGTGAGACGGAACGTTATAGAGAATGACATCAGTGTGGTGTTTCAGACAACATGATGTTGAAAGAAGGGTCAAAAATTGATGTGGACTCACAGTGCAGTGTAAAATTAATTCCAGCCTACTACTTTATTGTGGATATCAGTAGTTAAAATCATATCTGCACAACTCCATATACACATACAGACACACACACACACACACACACACACACACACACACACACACACACACACACACACACACACACACACACACACACACACACACACACACACATTGACTGCTGTGAGATTAGAACCCCTTAGCTATGAAGCTATAGAACCTAGCAGGCACAGTACTTAACACAAGCATCACTGTAGAAATCTGACTTTACATTCTGACAGTGCAGTGTGGACAGGATTAGCATCTCATTCTGTGTCAGAGAAAATGCTATGATGTTGCAGGTTTTGTGTAAATCCATATTTGTTGATTTGATGGAGTAAGATCAATGTTATGATCTATGTTATGATAGCACATACATATAGTGGCTTACTATCAAAATGTGGAAAATAAAAACATTTTTCCACAACATGATCAACTCCTTTATCTGAATTTGGTAATACTGAATTACCAAAATGTTGGAAATAGTAACCACAGAATTGAGATTTGAACACCGGAAGTTCCAATGTCAAAAGTCCGTGTTACCAGTAACATTTGTGCAGGGGGGGCAAGTCTCCCTGCACCCCACACACCCCAGCATATTATATATACCAATTCTGAGAGTGTCCTACAGTGAGGAAATGGGAACATTCCCCGATCCGCACTGTACTGTGATCTCATTTCAAAACGTCAACTGCATATTAGTGAATGGGTACTCACTTTCACTAATATGAAGTTGCATATTTTCAGTTCAACATTATGGGTGCTGGACAAACACACATTCAACCAACCCATTTTCTTCAAACTACATTTCCACATTTTGATGGTAAACCACATACTGCTGACTTATGTCAGGTATGCTATTATTAGCATATACTGCAGAACTAACACTGACATGTACCTACCTGTCCTGTGTATATGAAATGCATACTTGTGAAACACAGGATGTACAATGAATCATTTGTGGATCATCAGGTTATGATGATGCTATGTAAACATGATGATGCTATGTAAACTTTAATGAATGGTACTAATATTATCAATGGTGTGTGCTTATGCATGTTCAATGTGGACTGTCAATAACAAACACTACTGAATGTTCTAATGCACGAGGGATAATAAATGATGATTTCTTTGTGCCAAGGCTATATGAGGTTGTATATTATTTATAAGTGTCGGTGCTGCAATGGAGCTCCAACTGTCCAAAATGAAATGGTAAATTCACCACACAGTTCACTGCATTTCACATGCATACATTACACAGTTTCCATGTAATGAAGTAATATCTTCCATAGCAATGGTTATTTGTGCTCAAAATCACTTCCTAAAGTCCAGTGCTGAGAAATGTACCTGCGCGGATGTTGGCAAAGTGTAAGCACATGCGTGTGCAGACTTTGATGTACTGAACTGGGGATCAGCTTCCTGGCAACCTTTGAGCAAATAAAAATCACAGAGAAATGTGATTCTGATCCATTTACAGCAGATTGATTTTATATTCACATGTTGCATACATATGCTCCACATGTTTTGTTATACCTTTCAATGTTAGCTCCAAAGTTCAAATCAGAAATGAATGGCTGTCCTTGCCTTCCTCTTTTCTGTAATGGTATACTGTGAGCAAACAGTGTTCTCTGTTGAAGAAAACAGTGAAACACTACATTTGGTGTACCTTCTACTGTGCAAACAGGCTTAACAGTGATGCACGTCCTTCAGCATTCTGAACAGTACTTAGTGGAGAAAACCCTTTTAGTAACCTAGCTTTCACTGTAGCACAAGTTGTAAACCCTCTGAGCTAAATGAAAAGCAGATTTGAAGCAGGATTCAACTCCAGTATGAAGATGATTTTAAAAAGAGTGTCAGCATGTGATTATTATTATAGCAACTTTTTATTATGAGTTTAAGAATACCTATGAATGTTTGTTTGTCTTTCGGCTTTTCCCGGTTAGGGGTCACCACAGCAGAACTCTGGTCTGCTAATGATTGGCAGTTGGTTTTTATGGTGTCAAGTTGCCAGCCCGACACCCAACCTTCAACAAAGGCATGCCCATTCAATGCATGTCTTTTGAATGCCCACTCAACCACGGGGAGGACATGCAAACTCCACAGAGAAGGCACTCCCAACCAAGCCGAGAGTCGAACAAGAGAACCTCTTGCTGTGAGGCAACAATAAGAATACCTATGAATGATTATTATAAATATGTTGCCTGTCAAAATTCTGTATGTAATAGCTACTGAAATAATATTTTATACCTACTACATACAAGACATGCTTTACGGGAAATCACAAGTTAATTGGCTGTGCAATGAGGTGTGAGGCAAACACTCATTGCATTCTACACTATCACCTGAAATGCCTTTAGCATGACTTACTACAGTTTTTTGTTGCCAGACCTTGCACAACTGCTGAGCATTACAATTGATAAAGCAGAATGGGCTTAGAGAGATACATAGGCAAAGAAAAGACATTTATAAAAATAGGCAGTATGACTTTCACCTAATGCTGTATATGAACAATTGTCAAAATGAAAAATTAAGTTTACAGACTTGATCATTATCTCAAGAAGCCACCAAGGAAATCCTACTTAACACATGTCAAAATCACACCTTTGAAGGAACAGTAATATGCTATTTAGCTGGTGAAAGCTATAGCTTTTATTCTTCAGCAAAGTAATGGCAGACAGAAATTGCCATAACATGACATTTACATCCATCAGCCTAATAAATAGTCAGTAGTACAAAGGGGTGAGAGAGAAGGGGTGAAGAGAGAGATATAGAGACACATATGAAAAAGTGGTGTTATGGGTCATTAATGAACATTTTTGTGGTGTGCCCTCAGTATTAATTAATCCTGCTCTGTATCAGTAATTTATGACTGTGGGGGTGAAGAAGCTGTAGGACAGGCAAAAACTGATGATGCCATGGGTAGAGTAAGGGTAGTTTATTAATTTGCTGTTATGGGCATGGATGTGTTTGCAAATGCTTTTTTGCAACGGTACTCAAAATCTGTTCATGCAAGTTTGTTAATGGATACAAATTAAGATGTATGTCACTAAACATAGCACAGAAGTATAGCATCACAACAAGAAATAATGTGACATATGTCTGAACTTGAACCCTTGATGCTATGGCCAAAAAACAATCTTCAGACAAATGATTTATGTCAACACTCCACACAGGAAGTTACACTTGTTGCATCCAGTAGTCAAAGAATTGTTTGAGTAACTGTTTCAAAGTATTGCCTTTATTCTGCATTTACTCTGCATTCCAATAGCTCAGCTTGTTTAAACAACTTTGTGCTAGGATTACTAGACTACTGAGGATTATGGCGACAACTGACCAGGTTTTGCCATAGGACATGAACAGCTATTCACCATCACTCTACACTGGTGTGTGCAATGCCAAACTCTGCGCAAAGACTGAGGACAAAAAGTGAAGGCTTTTTTATGGGCTATTTCTGGCTTTGTGTGCTGCATGTGATTCTGTTTTTTGACAATGCTAAATGTGTGAAAAAGGAATTGATAGAAAAGTGGTGATGGAGGTGCAAGCAGAGGGGAGGACACAGGGTAAAGAATAGAGGAATTTCGTGAAGGTAGTGGGACAGAACCATAGCTATCCACTTCTTCACAACGTAAATGTAGAAGTGAAGCCAGAATTTGCTTATTTTGGATTGTCATCACACCAAAGGTAGTTGGCCACAATAGAATAATGCTGTACAGCCAATTCTACCAAATCAAGTGTGTCAACAACACACCCAGGTGAAGTGGAGAGCTATGTATGAATTGTCATTTTTTGGGGGGGTGGGGACAGGCACCCATTTTTTTTTACTTTTTTCTTTCAAAGAGAGATAAATGCTGGGAAAGCTGCTTAGGAATGTGAGGGCTGGGTAAGGTTATGTGAGGAAGCATGTGCAGACATACAGGGCACAAAAGACAGACAGAGATGATGATGGGGACAGCAGGTTGGGGAACAGCAAGACTGGGGATAAGTAGAGTGCATCTGAGGTGCATTCACATCAAGTCTGAGAACACTGAGAATCTAGCCCTCACAGTCATATCTGCCATTACTGTCTTCTGTCTCAGTTTCCTGTGTCTGTGCCCAATGTGGCATCATCCACCTGCCCTGTCAGCTCTAGGCAGGTGACAAAAATCACCACCTCCACTAATACTACTTCCGCAGGGTACCAGTGCACAAGCTGCCAGGACAGAGGTACCTGATGTGGATGGGCCAGGTAAGGCATGGGTTGTTGAGGCAGCACTGTTAGCTAGGGAACCTGAAGTGCTGGGCTGGGCATTGGTGCTGCAACCTGTGGAGGGATGGTGGGCTGATCCACAGTGGTCAGTCTACCTCTCTCTGCTGCATGTCAGGTTTTATAAGCAGAATTGTGTTTGACACTAGAACATTTTTAAGCCATATAAAATACTCCACCATCAAAAAAGAAATGAGAAAGAAGGGGTAAAGTGAGACAAAAAAGAGAGAGAAGTAGATCTATGGCATATCACATGACTAAATAATTTCAGAAAATAAACAGTTATGATTATGCAATCTGTACACCTTTGCCACATCCAGGTATGGTGGGAAGTTCTCAAGCTGCTGTACTACTAATCAATTGCACTGCTATGTTAACATAAATACAATTATTTATTACATTATTACCATATTGCATACAATTACAATAGTTAGTAGGCTTACATTAAGACCTGATGTATATGTACCACATGCTTCTTTGAGGCAGGTTAACCTCTCTTGGTGTGCATCACAGTTCACTGCAATGTCCTCAGCAGCTCTACAAAACATAGGAAAAAAAGAAGAGACATGAAAGCATTTTGAATAACAGTCTTGACTGGGTACTGTATTCTACATTATTTAATACAGATAGGTTGGTATATTTATACAACTGCAGGATGTCAGCAGTCTTAAACTTATCCTTCTATCAGCTAAGGAGGTCCTTCTTGTGCTATTTCAGGTAAATATAATGGTGATGCCAATTTTTTTCAATGTGTGGGATGTCAGTTGCACTGGAGACAGCCTTGGCTACTCTATTCCAATCTTTACCCTGGGATTCAGTAAACTGTGTGTAGGCTTTGCATGATGAGAGGTGAGCAGCAGTACTAATTACATACTCATGCCGCACAGCATGTTTAAACATAAATAAGCATTGTTTTATGACAATGTAAAATAAACACTCAGGGGAACTGTGCGTATTTAATAGGGACACACACATTAATTGTAGGAATGAACACAGGGAAAGAGAACAGGTGAAAAAACCTAATGTACAGCAGATGAGGGCATGTCAATGGGAGAAAGTTGTAGCAGCAACACCAATCACATATCAATATGGTACGGTATGGACTGCACAGTGGGGAAGACATCTGTGTGAGATAAGCATCCTTACATGAACAATGCAGAGAACATCTATCGGGAATGTTATATACAAGTGGGGTAGGGTACATAATGTGAATCTGTGCAAACTGATTTGCCTAAATATGAGTGTAATCTCAGCAGAGGTCTCCAGCAAGTGGGAAACAGGTAAAGGCAGATAACAGTAAAAGAACCACAGACACAATCATGGACAATATCAGAATAATACCACCAGTAATCCCATGTCTCTGATATAACATATATGATTTAGAGTGATCAGAGATAGTTCTGCACAAACACACTTGTACAACTATTATGACACGTCTGCACTTTATGAGGGTAATCATGCACAATGTCCTGACACTGAAACATCTGCTGGAGATGTTAGGAGGGACACTGCTATACCTCTATGTAACATTATGATCAATCCAGGCTAGTTGACTGGTGTGCATGGCATATATATATATATATATATATATATATATATATATATATATATATATATATATATATATATATGTGTGTGTGTGTGTGTGTGCTTGTGTGTGTGTGTGTGTGTGTGTGTGTGTGTGTGTATAGCACAATCCACACCATCACGATCCTGTTACCCATGACATCAATGTTGTCAAACAGCTATGTATGTACTGTGTGCATCACCAGAACAGGTGATGCACACATGCCTCAGGTGTAACAACTTGATGGGGGTTCCACACCATCAGACAGTAATTTTTATTGTTTATGCCACAAAAAAAATACCTAGGTATGGCCAAAAAGATGCATGACAAGTCATTGTGACAAAGGTGGTACACTTCAGTTACACATTGCTGGAAGATGTGTAGGGACATACATGAAGAAGGGTGCATTGTATTCAGTTATTGTTGTGATGAAGGTTGTGAACTGTGGAGGCATTATGGCCTGTCATGTGAATGTCCTTCATATACTCAGTAGTTGTGTTACATGCAGGTGAATAGTCAGCTCTGTGGACACATGCTGGTGGATGTTGCACATCCATCTACCCCAGGACGCAAGTCACATACCTACTGGTCTGATATTACGATGTGATGTCTACATTATCCTTGGGTTGTGCATTTGGTTTCCTGACATAACAAATCCCCTCATGTTTTTGTTTCATTGCAGGTGTCATCATAGCTGTGGCAGCAATCTTTGGTGTGTGTTGATACTGTCTGTATTATATTAATATCACAGTTGCAGTCAATGATTGCCCACAGTCTACAGTCCTTCAAACAGCTGTTTGGACACAAGATGTAGATGTCATTCATGATGTCTTTGACTTAAATAATGGATAGAAAAGGGCATAGCAGACAGCCCTGATGTACAGACCTGATCACTGAACCTGAGATATAGGTCACTTCACACATTTCAACAAATTTAGATGGCATGTGTGGGATAGAGTGGTCTCCCCACTTGGTGATATGGGTGTTTATGGCCACATCTGACAGCATTGAGTGAATACCTCACTACAGATTTGTGTCAAATACCTTGGGCTTGTCAAGTTCAAAAAGATGATAGTGTTGTCATCATGCATGCCCTCAATGACCTCTTTGAGGACATCCAACAAATGTAACAGACATGATGTAGCATTAGCAACTCACACAGCCAGTATATTACTAGTGTCCATTTAGAAAAGGTCCATGATGACATGTTAGCCTACTTCATAGATGAGGAGAGTCAGGATGTGTCTATACATGCATGCATCAGGTGCTGCCCCGCCAACTGAGATGGATGCATATTGATTTACACCTTTCTACAGGAACATAGTGTGTATGGAGGGTGTGTTGAAGTGTGTATTCAAATATGTCCAAAAGATGTATGTGCTGAGTCATGCTATAGGCGATATGTGATGTTGTCACAGCCCATTGATTCTGTGTGATAGGCCTGGATAAAAGTAAGACAGTGCATGCTGCTTATCCTGATCTGGCCTATGTTTGGACACAATCCCCCACACAGGTATAATTGAGAAATGCTTGCAGCTTGAGATAAACCTTTCCATCACTAGATGAGCAACCAATTGGCTCACCAACAGAAGATATACTGTGAAGGTTGGTGAATCCACCTATACCACTAAAGCTGTCACCAGTGGCATACCCCATGGATCTGTGCTTAGCTCTTCACTGTTTGGAATCTATTTCTTGACTGTTCAGATTAAAGTATACGGCCTTTGGTTTACCTCGTTTGCTGATTCTTGCATACCGGGTGCAATCATTGAGTTCAACAATGATGATAACATACTGTAGGAGGGGCTAATGGGTTCCTATTACGCAATCAAAAATCCATTTAGGCGAATACGAAGACGTCAAACCATATTGTGTGAAGTAAGTAAACCCCGAACATTCAAAACTGCGAATTTCAAAATGTCAATTTGTTTTGGTTGGCCCGTCTGTGGTATAGCTCCGTAAGTTAAGTGTGCAATAGATAGGACTTTAGTGTTAGGATTTGGGTTAAGGTAAGTGCATAGATAGGTAATGTATGTAAGGGTTAGTGTAGTTTTAGGTGTAGGTTTTTTTAAGTGTATGTATGTGTATTATTTATTTTGTTTAGGTGTATGTCTGTAGGGGATGTGTGTGGTAGTTACGGACCTTAGGGTTAGGAAGGGGTTAAGGAGAGTGCATAGATAGTTGTGTTTGTGGGGTTTAGTGTAGTGTTGGACGTAGGGTTTTGGTGCTTTAGTTTAGGTTAGAAGTAGGGTTTGGTTAGTGTATGTATGTGGTTTATTTATTTGGTTTGGGTAGGTAGTATGTAGCGGGTGGTGGGGTTGGCCGACTATGACAGTTCGATATTTTTTTTTTCACAGTTTAGTGCGTTTGGGATTTTTGCGGTTCACGGTATAGGGGTCAATATTTTGGTATTCGTGCATAGGGTTTTGGTAATATAGACCCGGGGCTAACATAGACAAATGATGGGTAGCAAAGCCACACAGTCTACAAATAAATGCAAACATTTCTTTTTATTTTGTCCTAATGCAAAGTAGAATTCCCAGCTAATTACAGCATTAACAACAGTTCCACTATGCTGAAACACAGTGATACAAGACCTGGAAACACATATAGATAGCAATCTGAACTCTGACCACCAAGTGTTCATACTGGTATTGAAAGCCTATGTTTTGCACATCACAAGTCATGTCATCATAATCATATCTGAGGATTATATTACAGCACTATACTCTAGCCTCATCAGAGCACTAATAGAGTATAATGCTCTCTTTTGCACGTACCTCGCCAGACACATGCAGCAGCTGGAGAGACCACAGGGATTTCTCAGCAAGAAAACACAGTGCTTACAAACCATGCCATGGTGTATGTAGATAGATTGAAAGCCATGTCACTGTAATCTGTATTGTATAGGATGAGGTGACTTCTGCCTGGCCTTCAGTTCAGTCTCTGACACTGGCCTGGTGGGAATAGTGCACATCCACAAATCAGATATAGCTGATGACATGAGCAGTGTCTGTTCAGGAGAATATGGTAATAACAGTGATCCACATGCTGATGTAAAAAAACTCTCTGTAATGCCAAGCAAGTACACAAACATGCACAAACACCCCAGTTGACTGCAGTGAGAATAGAACCCCTACTTCTCTAAGTACACAGACTACAGAACTCTGTATTTAAAGCAAGCACCACAACTCAAGTCTGACTTAGAGTGTCTCAGACAACACTTTATAGCTGATAACATCAGCAGTGTCTGATGAGGAGAATATGATGACAATATCATCTCACATGCTGGTGTAAAAGGCTCTCTGTAATGTCAAGCAAGTGCACAAACACATACGCGCACATGCACACACACACACACACACACACACACACACACACACACACACACACACACACACACACACACACAAAATGTGCAGGTTGACTGCAGTGAAAACAGACTCCCTACCTATCTAAGTATACAGACAACAGAGTTCAGTACTTTATGTAGGCACCATGGCACAAGCCTGACTTTTTCAAGGCTGCAGGACAACTTATATTGGATGACATCAGCAGTGGATTTTGGAGAGAAGATGTTGGGAGGCTTGCATGAAATGGATGTGCAGGCAAGTGCAAATGTCAAAAATACTGTCAATCCATGGGATTGGAATGGTAACTGTAAGATACACACTTATGGTCTACTGGCTAGATAGACACACACACACACACACACACACACACACACACACACACACACACACACTTGACTGCAGTGAACAGAACCCCCTACCTATTTAAGTATACAAACTACAGAGCTCAGTATTTTACGCAAGTGCCATGGCACAAGGCTGACTATTTCAAGGCTGCAGGACAACTTTTAGTGGATGACATCAGCAGTGGATATAGGAGAGAAGATGTTGGGATAGGTTCATAGGTTCACAGATTCATTGGAGTTTACAAGGCTAATGGCCTTTGGTCCTTTACAAGCCTAGCTGTGCAAAACCCAAGTATCCTTACTGACCATAGTTAGATGGTTGTTAGCAGAGTGATTTTGTGATCAGCACTGATTGCCCCTGTCCATGAGGGATACAGGTGCCTCCCTTGGGGTGAATTTACTGTCACCCATTCATTTGTCAAGGTTGCACTTGAATAGGGTCATTGAGGAACTCTGCTTCACATGCAGTGGCAGCCTATTCCAGAGGAGCAGCAATTTCTGGGAGATATATCTGTCTCTCCAGCACATTCTGTTTATGTCACAGAGTAGGATGAGATCCCTGGAGCAAGTTATTATTGTCCCATTTGATTTGCTAATATCCAGCATTTCCACTAGGGCAGGGTCTGAGACTGCTCTGTAAGCCAGGCACAGGTAGCCTCTCAGCAGCCTGCATGATACTGAGTACAGTGACAGGGCTTTCAGTCTTTCCATGTATGTCATATTTCAGAGGCCCTATATCCTCTTGGTCAGAAACCTCTATGATCACTCCAGTTGCTGCAGATGCCTGGTGAGGTACATACAGAAGAGAGCATTGTTCTTAATCAGTGGTCTGATAAGGGTAGAGTACAGTGGAGCTATGGTCTTGGATGTGATGGCCTTATTTATGAGGTGCACAATGTAAAATTATTTTCTTACCACTGTGGACACATGGTGATCAAAGTTTAGATTGCTATCAACTTGTGTTCCCAAGTCTTGAACCACTGAGTTTGACCTTAGAGGGGTGCTATGTATACCATACTTAACAGGGGATCCTTCTTTGCCAAAGAGGACAATGCGACATTTTTTATGTTAACTTTCAGTCCAAGAGTTTAGCACCAATCATTTGGCTGTGTCAACCCTTTCTGTAATATGATAACATCATTGGAGTACTCTATATGATTGTTCTCAGTTTACAGTCATGTGCAAACTTGGTAAGCCACATGCCATCTACTTTCACCTGGACTTCAGAGAAACAGTTTAAAAACAGTAGAGGGCATAGCACAGACTCTTGTGGTACTCCACTGGTAGCTGATCTATTGGTGGAGGTGAACTCCCCAACTTTGACAGTGTGTGTTGTTCTGTCACTGAATCAGTTGGCTACCCATCTAGTAATGTATGGGTTAATCATCAGATTAGAGAGTTTCTCTATGATACTTGAATGGTGGATTGTATCAAATGCCTTGGCTAAATCAAGATAGACAGTGTGTAAGGTTTTTCCTCATCCAGGGCTTCAGTGACATTCTAAAAGAAGTCCACTAGGTTAATAAGCAAGATCTACCCTTGACAAAACCAAACTGGGTCAGGTCAAGAGTTTCAAAGGTTGCTTATGTACTTGTAGATAAGGTCTATGATGATTATTTACATAGCCTTGCAGATAAGGCTGATTAGGCTTATGGGTTGATAGTTCCCAAGGTCAGTTGATGGAAGTGTAGTCATGTTCAATGTGAAGATTGTTCTAGTTCTGCATGTTGCCAGATTGATGTGCATTGCATATCACACATTTGTTATTGATTTATGTAGTGTAGTTTATATATTTATGAACGATTACTGGAGATCGGGGTTGTAGTGCATGGGGGGGGTGTAAAACATGGCTGCATTATAAGTATGTGACATATTGTTAGATAGGGCCTTCAGTTTGTTATGTTTCCACATGTAGTTTCATGGTATAAAGAGTAAATGGACGGTAAACAGCACTAATACTGCTAATAGTGACTGTACATAGTGCAGTGGCGAGCAGCAGGTTTGTGCAACAGCTGGCAAAGTGTTTGCACATGTGAGATGCACATTTCCATTACTTTCCCTGTTTGTGCATAGTTATGCAGCGTGCAAATGTTGGGCACATTGCTAAAATTCTGAGAGTTTGGCAGTAGGTGTAAATGCACTGACACATTTCTTTTTGAACCCAGATGATACTGGGTTTGAATCCAGGTGTATTTAATACTTTTAAATAAACAGTGATAATGTAATGACATTAATTCTTTATAGTACATGTGTTGCTGTGTGTTGGCATAGCACAGCGGGTTTAAGGGGCATTGTGCTGAGGTAAACGCAGCATTGTAGGGCTGGTGACTGTCGCTTGGCATTGGTATGTGATGCCAAACTCTGTGCAAACATAGACGCCTAAAAATGAAGGAATCCATTTATTTTTCTGATACTTATGTGTGTTGTGTGTGATTCTATGTTTTGATCAGATTATAGGTGTTAAAATGGGGTAGATAGGAAAGTGGTGAAATGGGGAGCAAGCAAGGGGAAGAACAAAGGGAGAGCAATACAAAAATGTGTGGGAGGGAGGGAGGAAAGAACTAATGCTATCCATTTTTTCAACAATGAAAAATGAAAATATGTGCAGAATATTAGCTGATTTTGGACTGTCACCTCCAGAAAGAGGGATAACAACAATATAATCATTTTGTATAGCCAAATGGACCAAATCAAGTGTCTGGAGAAAACACGTGTGCAAAATTGAGAGCTATGTATGAGACAATATGTTTTTGTGGCACAGGTTCCCATTTTTTTAATTCAGTAAGAGAGGAATGCTGGGTACGAGATGTAGGTATTTCTGGGTCAGGTAAGTTGGGTAGGTGAAGAAGCACATGTAAACAAACAAGGCAAGAGACAGGGATGGTGAGGGGCACAAAAGGTTGGGGGACACCATGATTGGGGTGATGGAGGGGAACAACACAGCTCATGCCCATCAAACATGGAAACAGTGAGAATATAGTCCTCACCCACTGGACTGTCATCAGTGTCCCCTTACTCCACTGGTGGTATGAGTGCTTGATATCTTCTCAAACTACATACCATTAGAGAGTGCAGACTCTTCATCTGAAATAGGAGTACAACAATGGTGCAGTGCAGAACCCTATGCACCAACCCTGACATCTCCTGGCAAGTGATAAAATCCTCACCTTTGCCACTGCTCCTGGAGGGTACCAGAGCACTATCTGCTGGGGCAGTACTACCTGAAGGCACAAGTAGTACAGGGGCAGCAGAGGCAGTACTGCCAGTTTAGGTCCCAGATGTGCTGGGCATCAGTGCTGGAGCCAGTGGAGTGGGGGCAGGCTGATCCACTGGGGCTGGCCTACATTGCTGTGCAATGAAGCATTTAGTGATATGGTACAGATGTATGACATGGAGGTATTTTGATGATACATAGCAGAAAATAAAAAAGGAGAGATAAGGGTTGGGGTGATAGGAAAAAAGAGATAAAATTAGTACCATCATATGTGACATACAATGCATTAATACAAATATACAACTATTTTATCTGAAAATATTACATTTAAGTATACGTCCTAAAAACTGCACACTATAGCTACAGACTGCTGAAAGTAGTCCTTGAAATGTGCATATATTGCACATTTGCTTATTCCAATTATACAGATTACAGTTAACAGCAGGGCATTTATGCCACTTGTATAGAGTTTAATTTAATGTAATATTATTAAACAAATGCAGCATTGTATAGTTGTTATTCATGGTATTTCAACCCACAACCTCTGACTACAATTTTATACTTGACTCCTAAAACTGGTTCGTGCTACAGACTAATGCATGTATACTTGCTTTTACAGTTAGGATATGAATGCTCAATTTGCGACAACTGTATAAAAAAAAATAAAAATCTATCTTTAACTTTTAAAGCTACAATAATACTTCTCTTGTGCTGCATACACACCACTTGCTTCCCTCAGTCTCTCCATTCAATTAGCATGAGCCCATCTATTGAACTCCATTTTGGAATTAGCTGTGGAAAGAACAGAAAAGAACAGAAGAGCATTATACATACTAGTCTTGCCTATATTTAGCTTTCTGTGTATTACAAATACTCTCTATTATCATACTTACAGAACTGTGGGATGTCAGCAGTTTGAAATTCATTCATCCACTGGTTGAGAGTATCCCTTTTCATAGGTTCATAGGTGTTTACTAGGCTAATGACCACAAGGGCCTTTTTAAACCTAGCCATGCATCCCAAATATCTGACAAATTCTGATACCCTTGATAAGTGTAAGCATTGGCTTGGAAGATGAAACGTTTACAAGCAGGGACCTGGGAGATGGACAATTGGATGGGGAACAGAAAATTCATCCCTGGTTTGGCACCTATGTCTCTAATGGACACAGGCAACCTGTAAATGGTTCAAGTTGCTCTTGAATTAGAGTTAGGGAGGAACTCTGCTTCACATGGATGGGGAGCCTGTTCCAGAGATGAGGTATTCTCTGAGATACATACCTGTCTCTCCAAAAAGTCCTATTTATATCACAGGAAAGGTTTAATTCTTTAGAATGGGTAATTCTGGTGCTGTTTGTTTTGTGGATATGCATGAGGTAGCAGAGTGGGGTCTGACATTGCTCTGTATGCCAGGCACAGCTCTCCCTTCAAAAGCCTGTAGAATATAGAATCCAGGGATATGGCCTTGAGGTGGTCTGCATAGGATATTTTACTAACGCCCTGTATTTTTTTAGTGAGGAACCTCTGTGGATGTTACAATTGTTAGATATGCCTGGTTAGGTACATACCAAAGGGGTACTGTACTGAATGATAGGTCTGTTGAATGCAGAATACAGTAGAACAATGACCTCCTTGGACTTAGATGCCATACCTTTGTTTATAAGTTGAGCAACATAGAATGATTTCCTCACTACTGTAGACATGTGATGTTCAAATGCTAGATAACTGTCTATGTGCATCCCTAAGTCCATGACTACTGAGTCACCTCTAAGGGGTGTGTTGTCAATATGATAGTTACCAGAAGTTGATGACTTTCCGAGGGATACTATTATGCATTTCTTAGCATTTAGTTTTAGTCCATGGCTCTGACACCAGTTGTTTGTCTGTGTCAGCCCTTCCTGGAGAGCATTTGTGTCAGTATGGGATTCAATTTTATAACAAAAATATCTTGAGTATAAATCCAGGCGCAATAGGCACAAAACAATAAGAAAGAAACAAAAGCTCTGGAATCATGAGCAGCTATAACTGTAACTATTTATTTCGCAAGTAAAACATTCACAGATAAAAATTGCTTCTTCAGGCATCAAGATACAAATGTTAAAAATCTTCTTATATACCAGTGAACCTAAACCATTAAACAATCTATCAATTAAATCATTAATTAAAAGCAATTTATTAAAAACTATTCTAAAAATCAGTAAAACAGATTTATAGAAACATAAAAGCTCTATCCACTATTTTAATTAATCTTATTGTGTAGATCTTTTAAAATTGGTTTTACACTAAATGCATCATTTAACCCCAGTAGGCATTGAGCCTTGAAACATAAAATCCATTTGCTTTCCTCCCTTTCAGTTATATTCTTCCTATCCCCTCCTGTAATATATGTTGGAACTATATATATATATATATATATATATATATATATATATATATATATATATAAAATTAAAAACTTAAATATATGAGTTCTATCTGTATATTGACAGCATTACTTATCTTCAGCCTCTTCATTTCTGATACTTGACTACATATTCTTTCTTTGAGTCTTTGGTTCATTTTTCCTATATAAAAAGCAGGACACCTGCAACATTTAGCCATATATAGTATATCGCTGGTGTTACAGTCGCCATATGCTTCTATATAGAAAACCATATGCCTGTCCCTCAATACACTATTTTTTACATGCTGTACCACTTTCTTGTTGTAACCTCTATTACAGAAATCTGTTTCTATTTGTCCTAGTTGTATTCTCACAGCTTCATCCTGTGTACTTAACCTACATAAATGTGCCATTTGGTTCCTAACAATGTTGTCAAACATAAAGTGAATAGTGTAGTGAGGGACAGACATACATTTTTTCAACCTATTTTCTCAAATAGTAATAAGAGTCAGAAAAAATGATTGAAGCTAAAAAAGTGAAACCCAAGAACACTAGCTGTAGGTATATCTTAACATATCATCACAAAACAGGAAATATTAAAGATATTGTTAAAAAATTCTGGCCAATGCTTTCTCAAGTTCCAGAACTAAAATAGATTTTTGAAGCAGGCCCTATGTTTAGTTACAGAAGAGATGCTATGTTAAAGAATAAACTGCCCTGCAAGAAATTGAGAAAGAAATATTAGCTAACAGATGCACTTTGTTTCCATAATTAATCTGAAATGAGTAAGAACAAAAGTGTTTTATGTTTCTGCAGTGGGTAATAGTGAAATGCTACCTTTTCTGTTTTATCTGGAAACAGGATTTTTTTTAGTTATGTGATATGTATGTGTATAATCCTTCTGTTGTGTTTTAGGTCACCTAGGAATATGGCACCAAGGCATCTTAATCCCCGAACCCTCCCTTCAGTGACCCTGAGAATCAGATCATTGTGGAAGCTTTTAGGTAACATGGTGTATTTCTGCTTAAGATCGGACATGGAAGTATGTTAGACAGAATGCAAATCTGGCAGCAGATAGTTGCAGATATGAATGCGGTAGGTGGCCACAGCAGGACATATGATCAGGTGCACCATAGTGCCACTGAAATGATTTCATCTGCACAGAGGAGAGCAGCTGCAGTGGTCCATGATTGGATGGGTACCGAGGGGGGCCTGCTATGAAGTCAACACTAACAGCAAATAAAGAGTTCCTGTCCACTGTCAGGGATCCAGACAGCTCACAGGAAAGTGCAGATAAGCCGGTCCTTGACATTGGTGCTACTGTTTCAAGGACAGCAAGTATGTCCCAGGAAAAGCTTCCAGGTAGGCTTATGTATCTCAGTTATTAAATACTCTTGTATAGTAAATATTTACAGCAATACATTAGTTCTGTTTAACAGGAAATTGGTTGGGGTGGATTGTATTTTGCTACAGTTAACACATTCTGATTGCATGGGCTTAGGTTGGACTAGTGATCAAAGTTTTTGTTGAAAGTATAATTAATGGAATTATAAATGGAAAAATAAATACCTCCTGTGTTACTGTTAATTGTGATGATGTTGTCCTTACATTTTGCTTAACGTCTTCCAGGACCACCCAACATAGGGACCCTACAACTTATGTGGACAGTGACCTAACTTTTGACCAACATGTTTATTGTTGTAAGAAAGTCCTATATTGCACAGCTTACAAACAAAAGGATTGTGTCTAGATCTAGGGATTTCATTATCCCCATTACTCAGCCCTCATTTGGCCAATTATTGAGTATAATGCCCTCTTTAGCATGTATCTGTCCCTCACATGCAACAATTCGAACACCCACAGGGATACCATGTGGACCATCTCAAAGCCCTGTCACTATAGTCAGTGTCCTACAGACTGCTAAAAGGTGACCCTTGTCTGGCATACAAGGCATCCTGTAACCCATTACTGATGGAGTTACTGCACATCAAGTCAAATGGCATCAGAAATACTCAGTCTTGCGATTTACTCATGTTCTGTAGCATCAACAGAATGGTTTGGAGGGGCAGGTATATTTCACAGAGGATACCAATGCTCTGGAATCGACTCCTAATCCACATTAAACAAAGTTCATCGCTGTCTGTATTCAAGCACAACTTGGATCTATGGATGGGAAATAGAACATTTACTGTATGAATGCTCCCATACTACTACAGGACAGAGGTAGCTCTTAAGCATGGGTCCCCTCAAATTATCTATGGTATGATTCCAGTTATTCTCAATGGGGTGATATGTAATTATCAACCACTGGATGGTTAACCAAATGGGATAGGTTAATTTGAGCACGCAAAGGATGATTGGCTAGGCTTAAAGTGGCCCACAAGGGCAGCTAGTCTAGTACTTACCTATAAACCTATAAACCTATATGCACATGGTAAGCCAAACATTTTTATGTCATTTCTGATGAGCAGTTCAAAGAAATATTTAGTTTGTGATGTTGGTGTCAGGACTGTTGTGTGTATTGCTGTACTGTCTCTAATAGTATCACCACTGTTAGTTTGTTAGCATATATTGGACTATAGTAGTGTAGATATTATTTTTTTTTCCTGTGTTTGCTACTTATTATCACAGGTGACCCTGACAGTGGAAGAGTGGGACTTCTACCACTGGATGTCCGAGTATCAGCAGACTCTGATGATGATGGTGGCCAAACAGAGCTACAGTTAGGGAGTGCAGTGTTTGAATCTGACACTTAGGTTGACATTCAGCCACTCCATGTAATTCCATCAGACACAGCCAGTAGCCGCCTATGCCTACCCATTCCAGTCAGCCCTGAGATATTGGATAGGTGGAGGGTGAGACACTCTATCAGAGAAGTGTGGTTACTGTGGCTTCAGTTCCTGTTGACTCTGGTCATTGCCGAAGTGTGGGTAAGGTGCCATGCATGAAGGTTGTTAGGGGTGCTTGCAGGAGGCCTTCTGTCCATCCTCTACCTGATCCAGGTATGTCTTTCCATGCCACTCAACTTATGTTTAGGGCAGTCATGGAGACACAGGCATGTTCCTATAGGTCCACCAGAGAAATGCTTAGGGTTGTAGATGTCAACTAAGCACCACGAACTACAAATATCCAACACAGTCAAATCAGAAAACACCACTTGAGACCGCCAAAATAATCAATGTAATATCTTTATTAAAATAATCACAGTTAAGCACTTTTGTTCTCAGATTAGAACCTCATGAGAACTAATAAATTAAACCCAACTTTACCCATTTATATATGCAACAACCAATATAAAACTTTCATCCAGTCACATGCTCTTAAATTCAATTAACCATTTAAAAATCCTGAAAAAACTTTTTTCATATTTAATACATATCATTATCTATAATTCATAGTGCTTCAGTCTTAAAACAGGAACTAAAGAACAGCTTTCATTTAAACCAGGCAGGGTTGTGGCATTTAATTTAATTTGTCATTTCAGCTCCTTAAGATTTAAATGTTCATCCATTATTCATCCTTGGGGATCCAGTTTAATATGGTCTATAACTCTAAACCCAAATTTGTCAGTTGGGCATACTGAAACCTGCTTAAATAATGCATTGGTGGACTTACCCTTTTTAATATCCAAGGGGTGTTCATAGATCCTATCCTTCAATCTTCTCGAGGCTTTTCCAACATAATATGCTGGGCATATTAAACATTGAGCTAAATAAATCACATTTCATGAAACACATAATAAAAATGCCCATTAACCTTATACTGTACTCCGTTTATACAAAATGTGTCCCCCTCCATAATATAACTACACTGGGGGCAGACACCACATTTAAAGCTACCTTCTCTCCTAGTAAAACAACTGTCTCCACTGGTATGGGCTCCCCTGGGTTTGCCCTGGCTCTGAGATGACAGAGGTTGCAGAGTTCCTATAATGCATTTCTATCCACCCTGTAGTGCTCTACAATGTCCATGTCATGCAGATTGTGAAAAGTTAAACGGGGTCTGAAAACTCTTCTCCTGCTTGACCTTGGTCTATTAGCAGCAGCAGCAGCATAGACTTCAGCCTGTTGCACATACACATAAATTAAACCAACATCAGCCCCTAACATTGTTTCTGTGTAGACTCCTTTCCATGGCTTTATTCGAATAGGTTTTGGAATTCACAGGGAAAATCAACACTGAGTCTAGTTACTTTATAGCTTGTTGAATAGCTTCTCCATCTTGGAATAGTTAATTAGCATACAATTCAGCAGCTTATGCTGTAATTAGCATGCCACAGTGTTTACCTTGTCTGTGCGGTTCTACACACTGTGTAGAGGCACTTACTGAATCTGAAACAGTGTTCTACCATGTGCGCACCATGGTACAATGCCCACACAGTGTAAACAGACCATGTAGGCTTTACTGAATCTGGCCATTAGCCTTATACTGAGACCTAGTATAATCCCTCTGCAGTAGCTTATGGCTGTAGTGTTTCACAAGGAGTGCCACAGAAAACGTAGACTCCTCAACACTCCACCTGTGTACCCTAAATTTAGCACCATTATCTCCTTTTCCACCCATGCTTGCAGAAGTCAAGCAACAACTCTAAGGATGATTATAATCTTGCATTTAACGGCTAGTGCGCAAATACATTCAGCCATGCTAACTGCTTTTGCACAATGGTAACCACAAATAGAGACTGTAAGCAAGGCAAAAGGTATTTTATCAAACAGCAATGAAGGTGTGAGATGTAGCAGTGTGATTTGCCATATGTGATGCTGAACATATTTACACTTTTCCAGATGGTCAACACTGACAGCCTCAATGGCTTGGCTTGTTATCCTTGGTATTTTGGAGGTTACATTGGATGACCTGGCATGTATCTTCCTAGAATTACACACTTGTAAAAAGTTAGTTGACCAATGTGGGAATCAAACCTAAGAAAGAAATAATGCATAAATATCAAGTAAGGTGATTATTTATCAGTGTTACATGTGAACTCCCTTTCAATCATGTTTATTACAAACTGCACTCAGTATGGAGATGTACTTCATATAGCCCTGTATGTGTGTGACTTTAAGAAGTCCTGTGAAATGCATTCCCATGAAGGAGGCATTATTACTGTTTGTAAATGTATATTAGATGGATAGACTCTCATCATCTTCATTTTAAAGCATTTGCATAACACCATACTGAGAGTCTTCACAGGCCTTTTTACAAAATCTCAATATATAACTTACGATAATAATGTAGCTATTCTTTTTTTTTTTTTTTTTTTGTTAATGAAACACTGTATGCTTATTTGCATCAAACTATATCATAAAACACCGTTTTTCTTTTCCTGTCATGGTCTGTGCTGTAATACTTTGACTCAAGCACTGATCCCACATAATTTTGTATTCTGGGTTTTTAAAAATTGAGGAAAATCCCCCCTTTGCAGCATCAAAAACATTATCTTTTATATTGCTGCCAAACAAAGCTAAAGGAAGTTTCAACTGCATATAGATTAGCTATTTATTTTACTTCCCTGTGTTAGTAAATCAGTTTAAAAGTTCTTCCTGACTAGCTGGTTAAATATGAAATGGCTATCATACCCCTTTGTGGTGTGTTCTGTAAATATGTATCCTTTAAATCCTGCATATATGAAATTTTTGACAAAAACCTCTAAAAGACAGATTTCACTCATCTTCACTGGCAGAGATGTAATTGGGTATTTGTCTGGGATTATCAGGACCAATATCCTGTATGAATTCAAAATCATATTACGTGCAGCATTTGTTATAGGGTGACTTCTTCAGTGGCTGCATGTAGCATAAGAATGTCTAAAGAAACTCCAGCTATACTCTGTCGCATATCGCCTACTCAGAGGCGATCTCTGCCTAACATACAAGGTAATGTAAAACCCAGAATTGTTGGACATGCTACACTTAAAGAAATCCCAATCCCTTCGAGCCACATGCTCCCGGGAGCTTAAATGTGTCATCACAATGAATAGAACATGATGGAGGGATAGGTTCCTGAGCCAGAGACTCCCCATACTCTGGAATAGGCTGCCCATACTCTTCAAGAGAAACCTTGAGAATTGGATGGGCGATAGGAAATTCACCCCAGGGATCACATCAGTGACAGGAGTCCAGGAAAGTAAATATTTGTGGGAAGCAATAGCCAAGGAATCATTATGGCTAGGCTTGTATAGGCCCTAGGTCCAATAGCCTAGTACCTACCTATGAACCTATGAAGTGAGGTTCAAGAAGGTCAAGGGACTCACAGCAGTTGCAGAATTTTATTTCATGGCAATTTTGCCAGTTACTATAGGGTGTGGCACAAGATTTCCAGAATTAAAACAGATTGCAATATCCTTTGTGTGATGTGATAACCAACTCGTTAATTGATGGTGTGCAATGTGAATTATTACAAGGGACTCAGCCAGACTGGAAAACAGTTATATGAGGAAGTACTACAAGTCTCTGCATTGGTACCAGTTTTATTTACTATGGTATTTTCAGAAATGCCCACATCAGCAAATTTCTGGTTAACAAAATATTGTCATGATTGTAAAGTCGGTGTTGAAATAGACAAGATTACAGATGTGGTGAAGCTAAATAAGTACTTAACGTGCATAAATGATTGAGCTATTAATGCTGGATTATAGTTTAACTATAGGAAATGTTTGGTAACAAATTTTAGTAAATATATGGGGGGAAAATCATGATGGGAAATAAAGTACTGGATACACTTAATTAGATAAAAGATCTGAGTATTACAGTTGGAATAGACATGCATTTTAACTATCATGTTCAAGGTATTAAAACTCAAGCATTAAAACAAGTTGGTCTAGTACGGAAGTTAATTTTGCCCAACATGACAAATTTGGGTGTGAAATGGACTCATTCCTCCATGAAGTCTGTCTATTACAAAGTTTGGGGCTTTAGGATCTTTTTTGGAAGACTGATGCAGGGAAAGCCATGCCCAGTAGGTTCTACAAAATAGTTGGAAATTAAAAACTGTATTTTTTTTTTCAGCAGACAACTTTTTTTTTCTAATACTTTATTTCAAAGCTTGTTTATGTAGTGAAGTGACCTTTGGTAGGCCTTATTGAAACAAACCATTAATAGCAAAAAAAGAGTGCTGGATTTTTAGAAACTAAGTAAATTTTATTAGCTGTTGTGAAACACAAATTGACTAACATGTACTTTATTACTTAAATGTGTGAGGTGGGTGTATCTGCCCTAAAGCATTTTTGGGAGAGGTACTTATTTTTCAAGTTTCAAATTGGGCATTTAATTTTTTACATGAGGAACTTTGGCTACTTTTTATGTAATAGTAAACTTGTTCAGTTGCTGCTCTTCTGCAAAGAAAAAATAAGTTATGTACTCACCATAATGTTCCATCTGAGTAGTTATATTTCATTTTTCTGCAACCTGTGGGTATACAGATCCATATCGGATCCGAGCCAGCAACTTTTTTTCTAGCATCTGCTCCAAGCTCCGAGCTCCTCCCCCTACCCATAATACATCACCATCTACTATCTTCCCTCAGATCGAGTTTGCTGCAACTATACATATTAGCAACTCAACTAAATAACCTAACATGTTTATTCACATGAAAAGGTCAGGGGGATGGAGGATGGGAAGGTTGCAGAAAAATGAAGTATAACTACTCAGATGAAACGTTATGGTGAGTACATAACTTCTTTATCTGAAGTAGTTAACTTCATTTTATCTGCAACCTGTGGAACAGAGTCCCCAGCTACTCAACAAATCCTGGGCGACCCTCAAGGAAGGATATTCCTGAGCACCGCAGAGCCAAAGGATGCTCTCCCTCTGGAAATCAGATCTAACTTGTAATGGGAGATGAAAGTATGAGAATTTGCCCAAGTTGCTGCTGCACAAATGTCATCCAAAGGAACCTTAGACCAAAAATCAGTGGAAGTCACCATGGACCTGGTAGGGTGAGCTTTAATCGGACCAGGAGGAGATAACCCCTTGGCTTCGTAAATGTGTAGAATGCAAAGAGTGATCCATCTTGCTAAAGAAACCTTGGAAATGGCCTTGCCTAAACGAGGTTTGGAAAATGAGACAAATAATTGATTGGACTTATGTAAGAGTTGTGTTCTATGAAGGTAGAAACAAAGTTGTCTATGAACATCTAACAAATGAAGTTTATATTCCCCTTTGTTCTGAAAATTTGGAAAGAAAACAGGAAGATTAATTGTTTGGTTTATGTTTGATTGAGATGCCACTTTGGGTAAAAACAAAGGATTTGTACAGAGAGAGACCCTGACCTTATGGAAGAGCAAATAAGGAGGCACGGCAGACAAAGCCTGCAGCTTAGAGACCCTCCTAGCCGATGTAATAGCCACTAGGAAGGCTGTCTTCCAAGACAAAAACTTTAGATCCACTGATGCAGCAGGTTCAAAAGGAGGAGATACTAATGACTGAAGAACCAAAGGAGGAACCAAATCTTTGATGGGAGGGCGCAGAAGGAAGGTGCCTTTCAAAAAGGCTTTACATAGCCTAGAAGAGGCGAGTGTAATCTTATTCTCACCTGCATGAAAATTAGAAATGGCTGCCAGCTGTACTTTCACCATGGAAGAACTAGCTCCTTGCTGAAAAATACTAGTTAAGAATTCCAACACCACTGGAACAGGGCTGTAAAAGGATCCAGGTTTCTCTGAGAGGCCCAGATAGAGAAACATCTCCATTTACTGTGATAGACCTTCCTAGTGGAATCTTTAAGAGAAGCCACTAGTAAATATTTTACAGGAGATGAAAGAACGGGAGTCCTGGCAATCAAGGGAACTGGAGCAGCTAAGCTGTCAGCTTCAGATTGTCCAGATTGGGAGGGTAAGCACCTGAAGGATGAGAGATTAGATCCAGACAGAGATCCAAAATCCACGGAGGTGCTAGAAGGTGAGACCAAAGGAAGGGGAACCAAACTTGACGAGGCCAGAATGGGGCAATGAGGATCACTATGCACCTCAGTTGACAGGCTTTCTGAAGAAACTTCAAAATGAGTGGTAACGGTGAGTAAGCATACAGTAATCCGGGGGGCCAAACATGGACTAGAGCATCTCTGGGGGCATCCACTGGTGAGGGAATCAGAGCGAAGAACTTGCTGCACTTCGTGTTGGAAGGAGATGCGAAGAGATCATAGCAAGGCTGTCCCCATGCAAGGAATATATCCTCCGCAACTGACTGTTTCAGAGACCACTCGTATGGCATCAGAATAGCCCGACTCAATCTGTCCGCTAAAATGTTAGAGCATCCCATGATGTGTGTTGTAATCAGAAACAGACTGGTGGAAATCGCCTACTCCCATACTCTCATGGCCTCGCGACACAGAGGATAAGATCTGGTTCCCCCCTGCTTGTTGATATACCAGACAGCCAACATGTTGTCTGACTAAATTGCAATCAAACCCAGAGGAAGGAAAGTGTGGAAGGCTTTCAATGCTAAAAGCACTGCCCTCATCTCTAGAACATTTATGTGCAACTTGGTCTCTATCTGGGACCATGTGCCTTGGACTGTCCTTACCAAACAGTGTCCCCCCACCTGAGTTGGGAGGCATCCATGGTCACTGTGGCTTGGGCTGGAGATGACACAAAAGGGCGTCCTGCTGCAACCTCCGGTGAAAGGAGCCACCAAAGGAGAGACGTCCTGCAGGTGTAACTGATCCTTATCAGAAAATCCATGGGCAGGTCTAGCCAAGACCATTGGACAGCTAGAGTCCATTGAAGGACCCACATATGGAGGCATGCACAAGGGAGAATAGAAATCGAGGCAGCCATGGAGCCCAGGGCCTGAAGCACATTGCTTTTCTTTGGAAATATGAGGTTCACGATTAGAGCGATGTGGTACCTGATGTCTGAGATCCTGTCTGGTGTTAAGAAAACTTTTAGCTGCAAAGTGTCTAGCCATGCCCCGATGAAGTCTAGAACTTGTACTGGTTGCAAAAGGGATTTGTGGACATTGACTGTAATCCCCAGCTGAACTGCCAAGAGGAGAAAGTAGTCTCAGGCCAGACACAGAAGACGCTTGGTGGACGCAGCGAAGAGACAGTCATCCAGGTAATGAAATACCTGAATTCCCTGAAGCCTCAGGTGAGCTGCTACTACTGCCATTACCTTGGTGAACACCCTGGGGAGCTGTGGTGAGAACAAATGGTAGAGCTCTGAACTGGAAGTGACTGGCTTCCAGTTGGAAGTGAAGAAACCCCCTAGAGCTTCTGTGGACCTTGATCTGGTAGTAAGCATCCCGGAGGTCTAACGAGCACATCCAGTCGCACTCTCGGAGATAAGGTAGAATGGACTGTAGGGTGACCATCTGGAACTTTTGTTTGGTGACAGACAGGTTCAAGATTGACAGGTCCAAAATGGGCCTGAGTTCCCCCCATCTTTTTTGGTACTAAAAAGAACCTGGAGTAAACGCCTAATCCGGACTGGTCAAGGGGAACTGGTTCAATGACTCATTTGTGAATCATCTTTGAAACCTCTAGAGCTGCAGCCTCCCTGTGAGTTGGTGGGACATCCAGGAGGCATCTTGTAGCACTTGGTGGGGCAACAAATGGGATAATGTAGCCTCTGGATATTATTTGTAGCACCCAGTGATCTGCAGTTATGGACTCCCATGCCACTGGGTGCAATGATAATCTCCCCCCGACTGCCTTCAGAGTAGAACAGTCAGGCAACCCCTCAGGGCTGTTGAGTGGACCTGTCAGAAAAAGGTTCCCTGGACCCAAAGTTCCTTGGACCGCCTCTACCTCTGGGTCGACGTCGATCCTGTCCCCCTCTGCCTCTGGGAAAGAGTTGTCCTGAAACTCCCAGGAAAACTATAATTTCCGGAACCACATCTTCTTTTGCCCTCTTTGGTTCCTAAAAAAGGACCGCTGAGAGTTAGAGAAATGGATCCCAATGGCAGACAAAGTCTTCCCGTCTTTTTCACTCTGGACAAGAGTGTCACATACTGTCTTCCCACAAAGAGAGGAACCGTCATAGGGAGCATTAGTAAATGACGCCTTAAAAGGGTCCACAAACTGACACAACCTGAGCCAGGCATGACGCCTCATGGCTATGCCTGTCCCAGCCACCCTAGCTGCTCCTTCCCTGGCATGGGAAAGGAGACACATGGACACATTTGATACTGACTTCAGAGTAGACATTTTCGCAGAGAACAGTTGTTTGTCCTGCTCTGATAAGGACTCTGGGGGAGACTCAGCGAATACTGAAACAAGGTCTTACTGCAGCCATATCACGTGTGCCAAATAGTTCAGTGCAATGATGGAAAAGGTCACTGACAAATAAATGCACTTCCCAAAGCTATCCACTGAGCTGGACTCCTTGTCCGGAGGGTGGACTGAGGAACTTTCTTGTGCCAGTTCCTTCTTGTTGGCTGCTGCAACCACTATAGCGTCAATGGGGGCTCCTTTAGACCAAGGTTGTCTGTCAGTGGGAGGAGAAAGAATTTTGTCAGGGCATTTGGGGATGGGCTTTACGGTGTCAGGCTCCTTCCATGCCCATGTGGTGATAAGGTCCACCAAGGGGTCCACTGGTAGGGACACCCAGGAAGTAGATGGGCCCATGCCAAAGGCCTCCAGGAACATGGACTAATCCGTAAAAGGTTTTGTGTCTGACCAACCTCCCCTCTGGTGGAGGATTCAGAGACATCTTCGGGAGGTGACCTAGGGGAACCTTCTCCTTCATCTAAATCTGTGTCCGTAGTGAGAGATTCAGGGGAGTCTAAGTGCCTCCTTTTGCACTTGCGCTTACAGGAGCCCTCTTCAGTGGGACTCTCTGAAGAGGACTCATGAGTCACAGGGGGTTCCTCAAGGGGAATAACCTGGGGCTCCTTTGACACGGGCTGTCCCTGAGACAGGATGAAGGGAGTCATCACCAAATCCAGTGGAGTCTGGGTGGAATCCGTGGAAATGGGCTAAGGTCTCAATCCCTGGGAGAGAACCATCTCCACCACTTCAAATGCTGAAGGAGAGTGTATGTCCTTGGCACCCAGCAAGGAAGAAGCTCTCCCCAGGTCCGAAGCAGGGATCGGAGTCGAAGCGAGGGTAGCTCGAGGTCCAAGGGAACGGTTCGGATCCAAAAAGGTCGGAGCCGAAGATGGATCCATTCCTCGGGTCTGACTTCCTGTCCACGGCTCCGAGAGTCGCTTGGATCCTAACTGGCCAGATTTGAGGAACTCAAGGTGATAGCCAGAGTCGAGGTTGGCGGAACTGTCAGCGCTGAGCTACCAGCTCCAAAGAGTCTCAGATCCAAGAACCCCAAAGCAACCGCATGGATCGGGGAAGGAGAGATGGGGTGGAAAAAGGGCATGGAGGTCCCCCCCCTAGAGGGAGAGGGGCCTGGCAAGACTCCCATCTGTATTTGGGTCTGAATGAATCTCCGTGTCATCCTGTCCATGTCCAAGTCCGATAGGCTCTGAGTCAATTGCGAAGAGGTGACTGACTCAGATCTGGCTGGTCTGCACAGTAAGGGTGAGGAAGGCCTCAGATCAGAAGACTCCAACAGCTCCGGCGAGAAATGGGGTGAGCGGATCCTTGGAGATGCTGGCCTCAAAGTCTTGGATGGTGGAGTAGGGAAAGATTCCCTGTCCAGGGACCTCTTGCGAGGCCTATCCCTCTTCCTGTCTTTATCCTCCTTGCGCCTTTCTCTGTCCTTTTCTTTTTCTCTCTCTTGCTTTTTCTTTATCTTTGTCTTTGTCTCC